>NW_025767310.1:0-99520 GCF_003918875.1 Haliotis rubra | reverse complement strand
TTGTGTGTGAGGGGTGGTATCACTGGATTGTGCGTGAGGGAGTGTTATCACTGAATTGTGTGTGAGGGATGTTATCACTGGATTGTGTGTGAGGCTGGTGGTATCACTGAATTGTGTGTGAGAGGTGTTATCACTGAATTGTGTGTGTGAAAGGGTGTTATCACTGAATAATAGTGTGTGAGGGAAGTTATCACTGAATTATTAATGTGAGGAAGTTATCCACTGTGTGTCAGGGTTGTCATCACTGAATTGTGCGTAGGAGTTATTATCACTGAATTGTGTGTGAGGGGGTATTATCACTGTGAATTGTGTGTGAGTGTATTATCCACTGAATTTTTGTGTGAGGGGTGTTATCACTGGATTGTGTGTGTTGGGGTATTATCACTAAATTGTGTGTGGGGTATTATCACTGGTGAGAGAGTAGAGCTGTTATCACAGAATGTGTGTGAGGTATTATCACTGAATTGTGTGTGAGGGTGTTATCACTGGATTGTGTGTCAGGGGTGGTATCACTGGATTGTGTCAAGGGTATTATCACTGGTTGTTTGTGATGGGTTGTATAACTGAATTGTGTGAGGGTGTTATCACTGGATTGTGTGCGAAGGTGCTATCACTGGATCGTATGAGAAATTGTTATCCCTAGATTGTGTGTGAGTGAGGGTGTTATCAAGGAATTCTGTGTGAGGGAGTGGTATCACTGAATTGTGAGCGAGGGCTGTTATCACTGGATTGTATGTGAGGGTGGTATCACTGGATTGTGTTTCAGGGGTGGTGGTATCACTGAATTGTTGTGTGAGGAATTGTGTATTATCACGGGATTGTTGCGTGAGGGGTGGTATCACTGAATTGTGTGTGAGAGATGTTATCACTGAATTGTGTGTGACGGTGGTATCACTGGATTATTAATGTGAGGGGTGGTATCACTGAATTGTGTGTGAGGGTGGTATCACTGAATTATTATTGATGAGGGTGGTTTCACTGAATTGTGTGTGGGGGTATTATCACTGAATTGTGTGTGAGGGGTATTATCAGTGGTCACACGTGTGTGAGGGGTGGTATCACTGGATTGTGAGTGAGGGGTGTTATCACTGGAATATGTGAAGGGTGTTATCACTGGATGGTATGTGAGGGGTGGTATCACTGTATTGTGTGTGAGGGGTGGTATCACTGGATTGTGCGTGAGGGGTGTTATCACTGAATTGTGTGTGAGGGATGTTATCACTGGATTGTGTGTGAGGGCTGGTATCACTGAATTGTGTATGAGGGGTATTATCAGTGGTCACACGTGTGTGAGGGGTGTTATCACTGGATTGTATGTAAGGGGTGGTATCACTGAATTGTGTGTGAGCAGTGCGTATCACTGAATTGTGTGTGAGGGGTATTATCACTGAATTATTATCACTGGATTGTGAGGGGTATTATCAGTGGTCACACGTGTGTGAGAATTGAGTATCACTGGATTGTGAGTGAGGGTGTTATCACTGGAATATGTGAAGGGTGTTATCACTGGATGGTATGTGAGGGAATGGTATCACTGTATTGTGTGTGAGGGGTGGTATCACTGGATTGTGTGTGAGGGTGTTATCACTGAATTGTTGTGTGAGGGATGTTATCACTGGATTGTGTGTGAGGGCTGGTATCACTGGGTATTGTGTATGAGGGTGGTATCACTGAATTGTGTGTGAGGGTGTTATCACTGAAGTTGTGTTGTGAGGGGTGTTATCACTGAATGTGTGTGAGGTATTATCATAAGTGTGTGTGAGGGTATTATCACTGAATTTTGTGTGAGGGGTGTTATCACTGGATTGTGTTTCAGGAGTTATAACTGGGTGTGTGTGAGGTATTATCACTGGATTGTATTGTGATAAGGTTGTATAACTGAATTGTGTGTCGAGGATAACTGTTATCACTGGATTGTGTGTGAAGGGTGCTATCACTGGATCTGTATAGTAGGGTGTTATCACTGGATTGTATGTGAGGGGTATTATCACTGAATTCTGTGTGATCCACTGGGGTGATTATCACTGGTCTGGTATCACTGAATTGTGTGTGAGGGTGTTATCACTGGATTGTGTGTGTGGGGGTATTATGACTAAATTGTGTGTTAGTGTATTATCACTGAATTGTGAGTGAGGGGTGTTATCACTGGTGTGCGTGAGGGTTTGATCACTGAATGTGTGTGAGGGGTGTTTTCACTGGATTGTGTGTCAGGGGTGGTATCAATGGACTATGTGTGAGGGGTGTTATCACTGGATTGTGTGTGAGGGCTGGTATCACTGGATTGTGTATGAGGGGTGGTATCACTGAATTGTGAGTGAGGGGTGTTATCACTGAAGTGTGTGTGAGGGGTGTTATCACTGAATTGTGTGTGAGGGTGTTATCACTGAATTGTGTGTGAGGGGTGTTATCACTGAATTGTGTGTGAGGGGTATTATCACTAAATTGTGTGTGAGGGTATTATCCCTGAATGGTGAGTGAGGGTAAGTTATCACTGAAGTGTTAGCACTTTGTGAGAGTATTATCACTGAATTGTGTGTGAGGGTATTATCACTGAATTGTGTGTGAGGGGTGTAAGCGCTGGATTGTGTGTCGGGTGTTATAACTGGATTGTGTGAGGGGTATTATCACTGGATTGTATGTGATGGGTTGTATAACTGAATTGTGTGTGAGGGGTGTTATCACTGGATTGTGTGTGAAGGGTGCTATCACTGGATCGTATTAGGGGTGTTATCACTGAATTGTATGTAGGGGTATTATCACTGAATTCTGTGTGAGGGGTGGTATCACTGAATTCTGTGTGAGGGGTGGTATCACTGAATTCTGTGTGAGGGGTGTTATCACTGAATTGTGTGTGGGGGTATTATGACTAAATTGTGTGTTAGTGTATTATCACTGAATTGTGAGTGAGGGGTGTTATCACTGAATTGTGCGTGAGGGTTTTTATCACTGAATTGTGTGTGAGGGGTGTTTTCACTGGATTGTGTGTCAGGGGTGGTATCAATGGACTATGTGTGAGGGGTGTTATCACTGGATTGTGTGTGAGGGCTGGTATCACTGAATTGTGTGTGAGGGGTGGTATCACTGAATTGTGTGTGAGGGGTGTTATCACTGAAGTGTGTGTGAGGGGTATTATCACTAAATTGTGTGTGAGGGTATTATTATCCATGAATGGTGATCACTAGTGAGGGTGTTATCACTGGATTGTGTGTGAGGTATTATCACTGAATGTTGAGTGAGGGGTGTTATCACTGGTATGTGTGTGAGGGTGTGTTATCACTGGATTGTGTGTCGGGTGTTATCACTGGATTGTGTGAGGAGGGGTATTATCACTGGATTGTATGTGATGGGTTGTATAACTGAATTTGTGTGTGAGGGTGTTATCACTGGATTGTGTGTGAAGGGTGCTATCACTGGATCGTATTAGAGTGTTATCACTGAATTGTATGTAGGGGTATTATCACTGAATTCTGTGTGAGGGGTGGTATCACTGAATTCTGTGTGAGGGGTGGTATCACTGAATTCTGTGTGAGGGGTGTTATCACTGATGTGTGTGGGGGTATTATGACTAAATTGTGTGTTAGTGTATTATCACTGAATTGTGAGTGAGGGGTGTTATCACTGGATTGTGCGTGAGGGTTTTTATCACTGAATTGTGTGTGAGGGGTGTTTTCACTGGATTGTGTGTCAGGGGTGGTATCAATGGACTATGTGTGAGGGGTGTTATCACTGGATTGTGTGTGAGGGCTGGTATCACTGAATTGTGTGTGAGGGGTGGTATCACTGAATTGTGTGTGAGGGGTGTTATCACTGAAGTGTGTGTGAGGGGTGTTATCACTGAAGTGTGTGTGAGGGGTGTTATCACTGAATTGTGTGTGAGGGTGTTATCACTGAATTGTGTGTGAGGGTGTTATCACTGAATTGTGTGTGTGAGGGTATTATCCTGAATGGTGTGTGAAGTGTTATCACTGGTTATCGATGTGTGAGGGTATTATCACTGAATTGTGTGTGAGGGTATTATCACTGAATTGTGTGTGAGGGGTGTTATCACTGGATTGTGTGTCGGGTGTTATAACTGGATTGTGTGAGGGGTATTATCACTGGATTGTATGTGATGGGTTGTATAACTGAATTGTGTGTGAGGGGTGTTATCACTGGATTGTGTGTGAAAGGTGCTATCACTGGATCGTATTAGGGGTGTTATCATTGAATTGTATGTAGGGGTATTATCACTGAATTCTGTGTGAGGGGTGGTATCACTGAATTGTGTGTGAGGGGTGTTATCACTGAATTGTGTGTGGGGATATTATGACTAAATTGTGTGTTAGTGTATTATCACTGAATTGTGAGTGAGGGGTGTTATCACTGAATTGTGCGTGAGGGTTTTTATCACTGAATTGTGTGTGAGGGGTGTTTTCACTGGATTGTGTGTCAGGGGTGGTATCAATGGACTATGTGTGAGTGGTGTTATCACTGGATTGTGAGTGAAGGGTGCTATCACTGGATCGTGTGAGGGGTGTTATCCCTAGATTGTGAGTGTGAAGGGTGTTATCACTGAATTGTGTGTGAGGGGTGTTATCACTGGATTGTGTGTCAGGGGTGGTACCACTGGATTCTGTCAGGGGTATTATCACTGGATTGTATGTGATGGGTTGTATAACTGAATTGTGTGTGAGGGGTGTTATCACTGGATTGTGTGTGAAGGGTGCTATCACTGGATCGTATTAGGGGTGTTATCACTGAATTGTATGTAGGGGTGTTATCACTGAATTCTGTGTGAGGTGGTATCACTGAATTCTGTGTGAGGTGTGTATCACTGAATTGTGTGTGAGGTGTTATCACTGGTGTGTGTGGGGTATTATGACTAAATTGTGTTAGTGTATTATCACTGAATTGTGAGTGAGGGGTGTTATCACTGGAATTGTGCGTGAGGGTTTATCACTGGAATTGTGTGAGGGTGTTTCACAGGATTGTGTGTCAGGGGATTGGTATCAATGGACTATGTGTGAGGGGTGTTATCACTGGATTTTGTGTGAGGGCTGGTATCACTGAATTGTGTATGAGGGGTGTTATCACTGAATTGTGTGTGAGGGGTGTTATCACTGAAGTGTGTGTGAGGGGTGTTATCACTGAATTGTGTGTGAGGGGTGTTATCACTGAATTGTGTGTGAGGGGTGTTATCACTGAATTGTGTGTGAGGGGTATTATCACTAAATTGTGTGTGAGGGTATTATCCCTGAATGGTGAGTGAGGGGTGTTATCACTGAATTGTGTGTGAGGGTATTATCACTGAATTGTGTGTGAGGGTATTATCACTGAATTGTGTGTGAGGGGTGTTATCACTGGATTGTGTGTCGGGTGTTATAACTGGATTGTGTGAGGGGTATTATCACTGGATTGTATGTGATGGGTTGTATAACTGAATTGTGTGTGAGGGGTGTTATCACTGGATTGTGTGTGAAAGGTGCTATCACTGGATCGTATTATTAGAGGTGTTATCATTAGTTGTATGTAGGGGTGTTATCACTGAATTCTGTGTGAGGGTGTATCACTGAATTGTGTGTGGGTGTTATCACTGAATTGTGTGTAGGGGTGTGTGACCTAAATTGTGTGTTATCACTGAATTGTGTGTGAGGGTGTTATCACTGGATTGTGTGTGTTATCACTGGTGTGTTATCAATGGACTCATGTGTGAGTCAATGGTGTTATCACTGGATTGTGAGTGAAAGGGTGTGAGTATCACTGGATCGTGTGAGGGTGTTATCCTAGATTGTGAGCGTGAAGGGTGTTATCACTGAATTGTGTGTGAGGGGTGTTATCACTGGATTGTGTGTCAGGGGTGGTATCACTGGATTGTGTCAGGGGTATTATCACTGGATTGTATGTGATGGGTTGTATAACTGAATTGTGTGTGAGGGGTGTTATCACTGGATTGTGTGCGAAGGGTGCTATCACTGGATCGTATGAGGGGTGTTATCCCTAGATTGTGTGTGAGGGTGTTATCAAAGGAATTCTGTGTGAGGTAGGTATCACTGAATTGTGAGCGAGGGCTGTTATCACTGGATTGTATGTGAGGGTGGTATCACTGGATTGTGTTTCAGGGGTGGTATCACTGGTGTGTGTGTGATGATCACGGGTTGTGCGTGAGGGGGTTATCACTGGATTGTGTGTGAGATATGTTATCACTGAATTGTGTGTGAGGGTGGTATCACTGGATTGTGTGTGAGGGTGGTATCACTGAATTGTGTGTGAGGGATGGTATCACTGAATGTGTATGAGGGTGTTATCACTAAATTGTGTGTTAGGGTATAATCACTGTATTGTTGATGTGAGGGTGTTATCACTGGTTGTATGTAAGGGGTATTATCACTGAATTCTGTGTGAGGGTGGTATCACTGGTGTGTGTGAGGGCTGGTATCATTGAATTGTGTGTGAGGGTGTTATCACTGAATTATGTGTGAGGGTGTTATCACTGGTTGTGTGTGAGGGGTGTTATCACTGAATGTGTGTGAAGGGTATTATCACTAAATTGTGTGTGAGGGTATTATCCCTAAATGGTGTGTGAGGGGTGTTATCTCTGGATTTTGTGTGAAGGGTGCTATCACTGGATCATGTGAGGGGTGTTATCCCTAGATTGTGTGTGAGGGGTGTTACCTCAGAATTGTGTGCGAGGGGTGTTATCACTCAATTGTGTGAAGGTGTTATCACTGGATTGTGTGTGAGGGGTGTTATCACTGAATTGTGTGCGAGGGTATTATTACTGAATTTTGTGTGAGGGTGTTATCACTAAATTGTGTGTGAGGGGTGTTAGCACTTGATTGAGTGTCAGGGGTGTTATCACTTAACTGTGTGTGGGGGTATTATGACTAAATTGTGTGTTAGGGTATTATCACTGAATTGTGAGTGAGGGGTGTTATCACTGAATTGTGTATGAGGGGTGTTATCACTGAATTGTGTGTGAGGGGTGTTATCACTGAATTGTGTGTGAGTGGTGTTAGCACGGGATTGTGTGTGAGGGTTGTTATCACTGGATTGTGTGTGAGGGGTGTTATCACCGAATTGTGTGTGAGGGATGTTATCACCGAATTGTGTGTGAGGGGTGTTATCACTGAATTGTGTGTGAGGGGTGTTATCACTGAATTGTGTGTGAGGGGTATTATCACTAAATTGTGTGTCAGGGGTGTTATCACTGGATTGTGTGTCATTGGTATTATCACTGAATTGTGTGTGAGGGGTGTTATCACTGGATTGTGTATGAGGGGTGTTATCACTGAATTGTGTGTGAGGGTTGTTATCACTGAATTGTGTGTGAGGGGTGTTATAACTGAATTGTGTGTGAGGGGTGTTTTCACTGGATTGTGTGTCAGGGGTGGTATCAATGGACTATGTGTGAGGGGTGTTATCACTGGATTGTCTGTGATGGGTTGTATCACTGAATTGTGTGTGAGTGGTGTTATCACTGGATTGTGAGTGAAGGGTGCTATCACTGGATCGTGTGAGGGGTGTTATCCCTAGATTGTGAGTGTGAAGGGTGTTATCACTGAATTGTGTGTGAGGGGTGTTATCACTGGATTGTGTGTCAGGGGTGGTATCACTGGATTGTGTCAGGGGTATTATCACTGGATTGTATGTGATGGGTTGTATAACTGAATTGTGTGTGAGGGGTGTTATCACTGGATTGTGTGCGAAGGGTGCTATCACTGGATCGTATGAGGGGTGTTATCCCTAGATTGTGTGTGAGGGGTGTTATCAAGGAATTCTGTGTGAGGAGTGGTATCACTGAATTGTGAGCGAGGGCTGTTATCACTGGATTGTATGTGAGGGGTGGTATCACTGGATTGTGTTTCAGGGGTGGTATCACTGAATTGTGTGTGAGGGTATTATCACGGGATTGTGCGTGAGGGGTGGTATCACTGAATTGTGTGTGAGAGATGTTATCACTGAATTGTGTGTGAGGGTGGTATCACTGGATTGTGTGTGAGGGATGGTATCACTGAATGTGTATGAGGGGTGGTATCACTGAATGTGTATGAGGGGTGTTATCACTAAATTGTGTGTTAGGGTATAATCACTGTATTGTGTGTGAGGGGTGTTATCACTGAATTGTATGTAAGGGTATTATCACTGAATTCTGTGTGAGGGGTGGTATCACTGAATTGTGTGTGAGGGCTGGTATCATTGAATTGTGTGTGAGGGGTGTTATCACTGAATTGTGTGTGAGGGGTGTTATCACTGAATTGTGTGTGAGGGGTGTTATCACTGAATTGTGTGTGAAGGGTATTATCACTAAATTGTGTGTGAGGGTATTATCCCTGAATGGTGTGTGAGGGGTGTTATCTCTGGATTTTGTGTGAAGGGTGCTATCACTGGATCATGTGAGGGGTGTTATCCCTAGATTGTGTGTGAGGGGTGTTACCTCAGAATTGTGTGCGAGGGGTGTTATCACTCAATTGTGTGAAGGTGTTATCACTGGATTGTGTGTGAGGGGTGTTATCACTGAATTGTGTGCGAGGGTATTATTACTGAATTTTGTGTGAGGGTGTTATCACTAAATTGTGTGTGAGGGGTGTTAGCACTTGATTGAGTGTCAGGGTGTTATCCTTAACTGTGTGTGGGGAGTATTATGACTAAATTGTGTGTTAGGGTATTATCACTGAATTGTGAGTGAGGGGTGTTATCACTGAATTGTGTATGAGGGGTGTTATCACTGAATTGTGTGTGAGGGGTGTTATCACTGAATTGTGTGTGAGTGGTGTTAGCACGGGATTGTGTGTGAGGGTTGTTATCACTGGATTGTGTGTGAGGGGTGTTATCACCGGATTGTGTGTGAGGGATGTTATCACCGAATTGTGTGTGAGGGGTGTTATCACTGAATTGTGTGTGAGGGGTGTTAGCACGGGATTGTGTGTGAGGGTTGTTATCACTGGATTGTGTGTGAGGGGTGTTATCACCGAATTGTGTGTGAGGGATGTTATCACCGAATTGTGTGTGAGGGGTGTTATCACTGAATTGTGTGTGAGGGGTGTTATCACTGAATTGTGTATGAGGGGTGTTATCACTGAATTGTGTGTGAGGGTTGTTATCACTGAATTGTGTGTGAGGGGTGTTATAACTGAATTGTGTGTGAGGGATGTTTTCACTGGATTGTGTGTGAGGGTTGTTATCACTGGATTGTGTGTGAGGGGTATTATCACTGAATTGTGTGTGAGAGATGTTATCACTGAATTGTGTGTGAGGGTGGTATCACTGGATTGTGTGTGAGGGATGGTATCACTGAATGTGTATGAGGGGTGGTATCACTGAATGTGTATGAGGGGTGTTATCACTAAATTGTGTGTTAGGGTATAATCACTGTATTGTGTGTGAGGGGTGTTATCACTGAATTGTATGTAAGGGTATTATCACTGAATTCTGTGTGAGGGGTGGTATCACTGGATTGTGTGTGAGGGCTGTTATCACTGAATTGTGTGTGAGGGGTGTTATCACTGAATTGTGTGTGAGGGTTGTTATCACTGAATTGTGTGTGAGGGGTGTTATCACTGAATTGTGTGTGAAGGGTATTATCACTAAATTGTGTGTGAGGGTATTATCCCTGAATGGTGTGTGAGGGGTGTTATCTCTGGATTTTGTGTGAAGGGTGCTATCACTGGATCATGTGAGGGGTGTTATCCCTAGATTGTGTGTGAGGGGTGTTACCTCAGAATTGTGTGCGAGGGGTGTTATCACTCAATTGTGTGAAGGTGTTATCACTGAATTGTGTGTGAGGGGTGTTATCACTGAATTGTGTGCGAGGGTATTATTACTGAATTTTGTGTGAGGGTGTTATCACTAAATTGTGTGTGAGGGGTGTTAGCACTTGATTGAGTGTCAGGGGTGTTATCACTTAACTGTGTGTGGGGGTATTATGACTAAATTGTGTGTTAGGGTATTATCACTGAATTGTGAGTGAGGGGTGTTATCACTGAATTGTGTATGAGGGGTGTTATCACTGAATTGTGTGTGAGGGGTGTTATCACTGAATTGTGTGTGAGTGGTGTTAGCACGGGATTGTGTGTGAGGGTTGTTATCACTGGATTGTGTGTGAGGGTGTTATCACCAGGTGTGTGTGAGGATGTTATCACCGGGTTGTGTGTGAGGGGTGTTATCACTGAATTGTGTGTGAGGGTGTTAGCACAGGATTGTGTGTGAGGGTTATTATCACTGGATTGTGTGTGAGGGTGTTATCACCAGGTGTGTGTGAGGATGTTATCACCAGGTGTGTGTGAGGGTGTTATCACTGAATTATTATGTGAGGGTGTTATCACTGAATTGTGTATGAGGTGTGTATCACTGGATTGTGTGTGAGGGTTGTTATCACTGAATTGTGTGTGAGGGGTGTTATAACTGGATTGTGTGTGAGGGATGTTTTCACTGGATTGTGTGTGAGGGTTGTTATCACTGGATTGTGTGTGAGGGGTATTATCACTGAATTGTGTGTGAGGGGTGTTAGCACTGGATTGTGTGTCAGGGGTGTTATCACTGAAGTGTGTGTGAGGGATATTATCACTGGATTGTATGTGACGCGTTGTATGACTTAATTGTGTCTGAAAGGTGCTCTCACTGAATCGTGTAAGGGATGTTTTCCCTAGATTGTGTGTGAGGGGTGTTATCACTGGATTGTCAGAGGGTATTATCACTGAATTGTGTGTAAGGGGTGTTATCACTGAAGTGTGTGTGAGCGGTGTTATCACCGAATTGTGTGTGAGGGTTGTTATCACTGAATTGTGTGTGAGGGGTGTTATCACTGAATTGTGTGTGAAGGGTATTATCACTAAATTGTGTGTGAGGGTATTATCCCTAAATGGTGTGTGAGGGGTGTTATCTCTGGATTTTGTGTGAAGGGTGCTATCACTGGATCATGTGAGGGGTGTTATCCCTAGATTGTGTGTGAGGGGTGTTACCTCAGAATTGTGTGCGAGGGGTGTTATCACTCAATTGTGTGAAGGTGTTATCACTGAATTGTGTGTGAGGGGTGTTATCACTGAATTGTGTGCGAGGGTATTATTACTGAATTTTGTGTGAGGGTGTTATCACTAAATTGTGTGTGAGGGGTGTTAGCACTTGATTGAGTGTCAGGGGTGTTATCACTTAACTGTGTGTGGGGGTATTATGACTAAATTGTGTGTTAGGGTATTATCACTGAATTGTGAGTGAGGGGTGTTATCACTGAATTGTGTATGAGGGGTGTTATCACTGAATTGTGTGTGAGGGTGTTATCACTGGATTGTGTGTAGTGGTGTTAGTGTGAGGGGATTGTGTGTGAGGGGTTGTTATCACTGGATTGTGTTATGTATGAGGGGTGTTATCACCGAATTGTGTGTGAGGATATTATCACCGAATTGTGTGTGAGGGGTGTTATCACTGAATTGTGTGTGAGGGGTGTTAGCACTGGATTGTGTGTGAGGGTTGTTATCACTGGATTGTGTGTGAGGGGTGTTATCACCGAATTGTGTGTGAGGGATGTTATCACCGAATTGTGTGTGAGGGGTGTTATCACTGAATTGTGTGTGAGGGGTGTTATCACTGGATTGTGTATGAGGGGTGTTATCACTGAATTGTGTGTGAGGGTTGTTATCACTGAATTGTGTGTGAGGGGTGTTATAACTGGATTGTGTGTGAGGGATGTTATCACTGGATTGTGTGTGAGGGTTGTTATCACTGGATTGTGTGTGAGGTGTATTATCACTGAATTGTGTGTGAGGGGTGTTAGCACTGGATTGTGTGTCAGGGGTGTTATCACTGAAGTGTGTGTGAGGGATATTATCACTGGATTGTATGTGACGCGTTGTATGACTTAATTGTGTCTGAAAGGTGCTCTCACTGAATCGTGTAAGGGATGTTTTCCCTAGATTGTGTGTGAGGGGTGTTATCACTGAATTGTCAGAGGGTATTATCACTGAATTGTGTGTAAGGGGTGTTATCACTGAAGTGTGTGTGAGCGGTGTTATCACCGAATTGTGTGTGAGGGTTGTTATCACTGAATTGTGTGTGAGGGGTGTTATCACTGGATTGTGTGTGAAGGGTATTATCACTAAATTGTGTGTGAGGGTATTATCCCTAGATGGTGTGTGAGGGGTGTTATCTCTGGATTTTGTGTGAAGGGTGCTATCACTGGATCATGTGAGGGGTGTTATCCCTAGATTGTGTGTGAGGGGTGTTATCTCAGAATTGTGTGCGAGGGGTGTTATCACTCATTGTGTGTGAAGGTGTTATCACTGAATTGTGTGTGAGGGGTGTTATCACTGAATTGTGTGCGAGGGTATTATTACTGAATTTTGTGTGAGGGTGTTATCACTAAATTGTGTGTGAGGGGTGTTAGCACTTGATTGAGTGTCAGGGGTGTTATCACTTAACTGTGTGTGGGGGTATTATGACTAAATTGTGTGTTAGGGTATTATCACTGAATTGTGTGTGAGGGGTGTTATCACTGAATTGTGTATGAGGGGTGTTATCACTGAATTGTGTGTGAGGGGTGTTATCACTGAATTGTGTGTGAGTGGTGTTATCACTGGATTGTGTGTGAGGGTTGTTATCACTGGATTGTGTGTGAGGGGTGTTATCACCGAATTGTGTGTGAGGGATGTTATCACTGAATTGTGTGTGAGGGGTGTTATCACTGAATTGTGTGTGAGGGGTGTTATCACTGAATTGTGTGTGAGGGGTATTATCACTAAATTGTGTGTCAGGGGTGTTATCACTGAATTGTGTGTCATTGGTATTATCACTGAATTGTGTGTGAGGGGTGTTATCACTGAATTGTGTGTGAGGGGTGTTATCACTGAATTGTGTGTGAGGGTGTTATCACTGAATTGTGTGTGAGGGGTGTTATCAACTGAATTGTGTGTGAGGGGTGTTTTCACTGGATTGTGTGTCAGGGGTGGTATCACTGGACTGTGTGTGAGGGGTGTTATCACTGGATTGTCTGTGATGGGTTGTATCACTGAATTGTGTGTGAGGGGTGTTATCACTGGATTGTGAGTGAAGGGTGCTATCACTGGATCGTGTGAGGGGTGTTATCCCTAGATTGTGAGTGTGAAGGGTGTTATCACTGAATTGTGTGTGAGGGTGTTATCACTGGATTGTGTGTGAGGGTGGTATCACTGGATTGTGTCAGGGTATTATCACTGGATTGTATTGTGATGGGGTTGTTATCACTGGATTGTGTGTGAGGGTGTTATCACTGAATTGTGTGTGAAGGGTGTTATCACTGGATTGTGTGTGAGGGTGTTATCACTGGATTGTGTGTGAGGGTGTTATCACTGAATTGTGTGTGAGGGTGTTATCACTGAATTGTGAGTGAGAAGGTGTTATCACTGGATTGTGTGTGAGGGTGTTATCACTGGATTGTGTGTGAGGGTGGTATCACTGGTTGTGTGTGAGAGTGTTATCACTGGATTGTGCGTGAGGGGTGTTATCACTGGAATTGTGTGTGAGAGTGTTATCACTGGAATTGTGTGTGAGGGTTGTTATCACTGGATTGTGTGTGAGGGATGGTATCACTGAATGTGTATGAGGGGTGGTATCACTGAATGTATGAGAGGTATTATCACTAAATTGTGTGTTAGGGTATAATCACTGTATTGTGTGTGAGGGTGTTATCACTGAATTGTATGTAAGGGTATTATCACTGAATTCTGTGAGGGTGTTATCACTGAATGTGTGTGAGGGCTGGTATCATTGAATTGTGTGTGAGGGTGTTATCACTGAATTGTGTGTGAGGGTGTTATCACTGAATTGTGTGTGAGGGTGTTATCACTGGAATTATGTGTGAAGGGGGTATTATCACTAAATTGTGTGTGAGGGTATTATCCTGAATGGTGTGTGAAGGGTGTTATCTCTGGATTTTGTGTGAAGGGTGCTATCACTGGATTGTGTGTGAGGGTGTTATCCCTAGATTGTGTGTGAGGGTGTTATCTCTGAATTGTTATGTGTGAGGGTGTTATCACTCAATTGTGTGAAAGTGTTATCACTGGTGTGTGTGAGGGTGTTATCACTGAATTGTGTGTGAGGGTTATTATTACTGAATTTTGTGTGAGGGTGTTATCACTGGAATTGTGTGTGAGGGGTGTTATCACTGGATTGAGTGTGAGGGTGTGTGTGTTATCACTTAATTGTGTGAAGGTGTTATCACTGGATTGTGTGTGAGGGTATTATCACTGTTATCAATTGTGTGTGAGGGGTATTATCACTGGTGTGTGTGAGAGGGTGTTATCACTGAATTGTGTGTGAGGGGTGTTATCACTGAATTGTGTGTGAGGGGTGTTATCACTGGATTGTGTGTGAGGGTTGTTATCACTGGATTGTGTGTGAGGGGTGTTATCACTGAATTGTGTGTGAGGGGTGTTATCACTGAATTGTGTGTGAGGGGTGTTATCACTGAATTGTGTGTGAGTGGTGTTATCACTGAATTGTGTGTGAGGGGTGTTATCACTGAATTGTGTGTGAGGGTTGTTATCACTGAATTGTGTGAGGGTGTTATCACTGGAATTATGTGTGAGGAGGGTGTTATCACTGGTGTGTGTGAGGGTGTTATCACTGGATTGTGTGTGAGGGTGTTATCACTGGTGTGTGTGAGGGTGTTATCACTGGATTGTGTGTGAGGAGGTTATTATCACTAAATTGTGTGTGAGGGGTGTTATCACTGAATTGTGTGTGAAGGGTATTATCACTGGATTGTGTGTGAGGGGTGTTATCACTGGATTGTGTGTGTGAACTGTGTGTGAAATTATTATCACTGAATTGTGTGTGAGGGATGTTATCACTGAATTGTGTGTGAGGGTATTATCACTGGATTGTGTGTGAGGGTGTTATCACTGGATTGTGTGTGAGGGTGTTATCACTGGATTGTGTGTATTGAGGGGTGTTATCACTGGATTGTTGTGAGAAGTTATCACTAGATTGTGTGTGAGGGGTGTTATCACTGAATTGTGTGTGAGGGTGTTATCACTGAATTGTGTGTGAGGGTGTTATCACTGGTTGTGTGTGAGGGGTGTTATCACTGGATTGTGTGTGAGGGTGTTATCACTGAATTGTGTGTGAGGGTGTTATCACTAGAATGTGTGTGAGGTGTTATCACTGAATTGTGTGTGGGGTGTTATCACTGGTGTTGTGTGAGGGGTATTATCACTAAATTGTGAGAGGGTATGAGGGTATCACTGAATTGTGTGTGAGGGTTGTTATCACTGGATGTGTGTGTGAGGTGTTATCACTGAATTGTGTGTGAGGGGTGTTATCACTGACTGAATTTGTGTGTGAGGGTGTTATCACTGGTGTGTGTGAGAGGTGTGTTATCACTGGTATGTATGAGGGTATTATCACTGGATTGTGTGTGTGAGGGGTGTTATCACTGGATTGTGTGTGAGAGGGGTTTATCACTGGTGTGTGTGAGGGTATTATCACTGAATTGTGTGTGAGGTATTATCACTGAATTGTGTGTGAGGGTGTTATCACTGGATTGTGTGTGAGGGGTGTTATCACTGGATTGTGTGTGAGGGGTATTATCACTGAATTGTGTGTATGGGTGTTATCACTGGTGTGTGTGAGGGTGTTATCACTGAATTGTGTGTGAGGGGTGGTATCACTGGATTGTGTTGTGAGGGTGTTATCACTGAATTATTATGTGAGGGTGTTATCACTGAATTGTGTGTGAAGTGTGTATCACTGAATTGTGTGTGAGGGTGTTATCACTGGATTGTGTGTGAGGGTATTATCACTGGATTGTGTGTGAGGGGTGTTATCACTGGATTGTGTGTGAGGGTGTTATCACTGAATTGTGTGTGAGGGGTGTTATCACTGAATTGTGTGTGAGGGGTGTTATCACTGGATTGTGTGTGAGGGTTGTTATCACTGGATTGTGTGTGAGGGGTGTTATCACTGAATTGTGTGTGAGGGTGTTATCACTGAATTGTGTGTGAGGGGTGTTATCACTGAATTGTGTGTGAGGGGTGTTATCACTGAATTGTGTGTGAGGGTGTTATCACTGAATTGTGTGTGAGGGTGTTATCACTGAATTGTGTGTGAGGGTTGTTATCACTGGATTGTGTGTGAGGGGTGTTATCACTGAATTGTGTGTGAGGGTATTATCACTGAATTGTGTGTGAGGGGTGTTATCACTGGATTGTGTGTGAGGGTGTTATCACTGAATTGTGTGTGAGGGGTGTTATCACTGGATTGTGTGTGAGGGGTGTTATCACTGAATTGTGTGTGAGGGTGTTATCACTGGAATGTGAGGGGTGTTATCACTAAATTGTGTATTATCACTGAATTGTGTGTGAGGGTATTATCACTGGATTGTGTGTGAGGGGTGTTATCACTGGATTGTGTGTGAGGGGTATTATCACTGAATTGTGTGTGAGGTGGTATTATCACTGGATTGTGTGTGAGGGGTATTATCACTGGTTGTGTGTGAGGGTGTTATCACTGGATTGTGTGTGAGGGTGTGTTATCACTGGATTGTGTGTGAGGGTGTTATCACTGGATTGTGTGTGAGGGGTATTATCACTGTTGTCCTGATTGTGTGTGGGGTGTTATCACTGAATTGTGTGTGAGGGTGTTATCACTGGATTGTGTGTGAGGGTGTTATCACTGGTTGTGTGTGAGGGGTGTTATCACTGGTTGTGTGTCAGAATCACTGGAATTGTGTGAGAGGTGTTATCACTGAATTGTGTGTGAGAGGGTGTTATCACTGAATTGTGTGTGAGGGGTGTTATCACTGAATTGTGTGTGTGAGGGTGTTATCACTGAATTGTGTGTGAGGGGTGTTATCACTGAATTGTGTGTGAGGGTGTTATCACTGGATTGTGTGTGAGGGTGTTATCACTGGATTGTGTGTGAGGGGTGTTATCACTGGATTGTGTGTGAGGGGTGTTATCACTGAATTGTGTGTGAAGGGTGTTATCACTGGATGTGTGTGTGAGAGGGTGTTATCACTGGATGTGTGTGAGGAGGTGTTATCACTGGATTGTGTGTGAGGGTGTTATCACTGGATTGTGTGTGTGGGGTGTTATCACTGGAATTGTGTGTGAGGTATTATCACTGAATTATTATTAGTTGTGAGGGGTGTTATCACTGGATTGTGTGTGTGAGGGTATTATCACTGAATTGTGTGTGAGGGTGTTATCACTGAATTGTGTGTGAGGGGTGTTATCACTGGTTGTGTGTGAGGGTGTTATCACTGAATTGTGTGTGAGGGGTGTTATCACTGGATTGTGTGTGAGGGGTATTATCACTGGTTGTGTGTGTGTGTTATCACTGAATTGGGAGTATTTATCACTGAATTGTGTGTGAGGGGTGTTATCACTGAATTGTGTGTGAGGGGTGTTATCACTGAATTGTGTGTGAGGGTTGTTATCACTGGATTGTGTGTGAGGGGTGTTATCACTGAATTGTGTGTGAGGGGTGTTATCACTGAATTGTGTGTGAGGGTGTTATCACTGAATTGTGTGTGAGGGGTGTTATCACTGAATTGTGTGTGAGGGGTGTTATCACTGGATTGTGTGTGAGGGTGTTATCACTGAATTGTGTGTGAGGGTGTATTATCACTGAATTGTGTGTGAGGGGTGTTATCACTGGTGTTGAATGTGAGGGTATTATCACTGAATTGTGTGTGAGGGTATTATCACTGGTTGTGTGTGTGAGGGTGTTATCACTGAATTGTGTGTGAGGGGTGTTATCACTGAATTGTGTGTGAGGGTGTTATCACTGAATTGTGTGTGGGGGTGTTATCACTGAATTGTATGTGAGGGGTGTTATCACTGAATTGTGTGTGAGGGTGTTATCACTGAATTGTGTGTGAGAGGGTATTATCACTGAATTGTGTGTGAGGGGGTGTTATCACTGAATTGTGTGTGAGGGGTGTTATCACTGAATTGTGTGTGAGGGGTGTTATCACTGAATTGTGTGTGAGGGGTGTTATCACTGAATTGTGTGTGAGGGGTGTTATCACTGAATTGTGTGTGAGGGTGTTATCACTGAATTGTGTGTGAGGGTGTTATCACTGGATTGTGTGTGAGGGGTGTTATCACTGGTTGTGTGTGAGGGGTGTTATCACTGAATTGTGTGTGAGGGGTGTTATCACTGAATTGTGTGTGAGGGTATTATCACTGAATTGTGTGTGAGGGGTGTTATCACTGGATTGTGTGTGAGGGGTGTTATCACTGAATTGTGTGTGAGGGTGTTATCACTGAATTGTGTGTGGGGGTGTTATCACTGAATTGTGTGTGAGGGTGTTATCACTGGATTGTGTGTGAGGGGTGTTATCACTGAATTGTGTGTGAGGGTGTTATCACTGTGATCACTGGTGTGTGTGAGGGTATTATCACTGAATTGTGTGTGAGGAGTGTATTATCACTGAATTGTGTGTGAGGGTGTTATCACTGGATTGTGTGTCAGGGTGTTTATCACTGGATTGTGTGTGAGGGTATTATCACTGGATTGTGTGTGAGGGGTGTTATCACTGAATTGTGTGTGAGGGTGTTATCACTGGATTGTGTGTGAGGTTATTATCACTGAATTGTGTGTGAGGGGTATTATCACTGAATTGTGTGTGAGGGTATTATCACTGAATTGTGTGTGATGGGTTGTGTCACTGAATTGTGTTTGAGGGGTGTTATCACTGGATTGTGTGTGAAGGGTGCTATCACTGGATCGTGTGAGTGGTGTTATCACTAGATTGTGTGTGTGAGGATTGTTATCACTTAATTGTGTGTGAGGGGTTATATCACTGAATTGCGTGTGAGGGTATTATCACTGAATTGTATGTGAGGGTTGTGCTCACTGAATTGTGTGTGAGGGTATTATCACTGAATTGTGTGTGAGGGGTGTTATCACTGGATTGTGTGTGAGGGGTGTTATCACTGGATTGTGTGTGAGGGTATTATCACTAAATTGTGTGAGAGGGTATTATCACTGAATTGTGTGTGAGGGGTGTTATCACTGAATTGTGCGTGAGGGTTATTATCACTGAATTGTGTATGAGGGTATTATCACTAAATTGTGTGTGAGGGTATTATCACTGAATTGTGTGTGAGGGTGTTATCACTGAATTGTGTGTGAGGGGTGTTATCACTGAATTGTGTGTGAGGGTATTATCACTGAATTGTGTGTGAGGGTGTTATCACTGAATTGTGTGTGAGGGTATTATCACTGAATTGTGTGTGAGGGTGTTATCACTGAATTGTGTGTGAGGGTGTTATCACTGGATTGTGTGTGAGGGGGTATTATCACTGGATTGTGTGTGATGGGTTGTATCACTGAATTGTGTGTGAGGGGTTTTATCACTGAATTGTGTGTGAAGGGTGCTATCACTGGATCGTGTGAGGGTGTTATCACTATATTGTGTGTGTGAGGGGTGTTATCACTAAATTGTGTGTGAGGGGTGTTATCACTGGATTGTGCGTGAGGGTTATTATCACTGAATTATGTGTGAGGTGTATTATCACTAAATTGTGAGTGAGCGTATTATCACTGAATTGTGTGTGAGGGGTGTTATCACTGGATTGTGTGTGAGGGGTGTTATCACTGAATTGTGTATGAGGGGTGTTATCACTGAATTGTGTGTGAGGGTATTATCACTGGATTGTGTGAGGGGTATTATCACTGGATTGTATGTGATGGGATGTATCACTGAATTGTGTGTGAGGGGTTTTATCACTGAATTGTGTGTGAAGGGTGCTATCACTGGATCGTGTGAGGGGTGTTATCCCGATATTGTGTGTGTGAGGGGTGTTATCACTGAATTGCGTGTGAGGGTATTATCACTGAATTGTGCGTGAGGGTTATTATCACTGAATTATGTGTGAGGTGTATTATCACTAAATTGTGTGTGAGCGTATTATCACTGAATTGTGAGTGAGGGGTGTTATCACTGTATTGTGTGTGAGGGGTGTTATCACTGAATTGTGTGTGAGGGGTATTATCACTGAATTGTGTGTGAGGATATTATCACTGAATTGTGTGAGGGGTGGTATCCCTAAGTTGTGTGTGAGGGGTGTTATCACTGAATTGTGCGTGAGGGGTGTTATCACTGAATTCTGTGTGAGGGGTGTTATCACTGAATTGTGTGTGTTGGGTGTTATCACTGAATCGTATCAGAGGGGTATTGTCACTGAATTGTGTGTGAGGGTTGTTATCACTGAATTGTGTTTGAGGGTATTATCACTGAATTGTGTGTGAGGGGTATTATCACTAAATTGTGTGTGAGGATATTATCACTGAACTGTGTGTGAGGGTATTGTCACTGAATTGTGTGTGAGGGGTGTTATCACTGAATTGTGTGTCAGGGGTGCCATTACTGAATTGTGCGTTAGGGTTATTATCACTGAATTGTGAGTGAGGGATGTTATCACTGAATTGTGCGTGAGGGTTATTATCACTGAATTGTGAGTGAGGGTTGTTATCACTGAATTGTTAGTGAGGGGTGTTATCACTGAATTGTGTATGAGGGGTGTTATCACTGAATTGTGTGTGAGGGTATTATCCCTGAATTTTGTGTGAGGGGTGTTATTACTTGATTGTGTGTGAGGGGTGGTATCACTGGATTGTGTGTCAGGGGTATTATCACTGGATTGTATGTGATGTGTTGTATCACTGAATTGTGTGTGAGGGGTGGTATCACTGAATTCTGTGTGAGGGGTGGTATCACTGAATTCTGTGTGAGGGGTGTTATCACTGGGTTGTGTGTGTTAGGTGAGATCACTAAATCGTATGTGAGGGGTGTTGTCACTGAATTGTGTGTGAGGGTAGTTATCACTGAATTGTGTTTGAGGGTATTATCACTTAATTGTGTTTGAGGGGTATTATCACTGAATTGTGTGTGAGGGGTATTATCACTGAATTGTGTGTGAGGATATTATCACTGAACTGTGTGTGAGGGTATTGTCACTGAATTGTGAGTGAGGGGTGTTATCACTGAATTGTGTGTGAGGGTCTTATCTCTGAATTGTGTACGAGTGGTGTTGTCACTGGATTGTGTGTGAGGGGTGTTATCACTGGATTGTGTGTGAGAGGTATTATCACTGAATTGTGTGTCAGGGGTGTTATCACTGAATTGTGTGTGAGGGGTATAATCACTGAATTGTGTGTGAGTGTATTATAACTGAATTGTGTGCTAGGGTATTATCACTGAATTGTGTGTGATGGGTGTTATCACAGAATTGTATCTAAGGGTATTATCACTGAATTCTGTGTGAGGGGTGTTATCACTGGATTGTGTGTCAGGGGTGGTATCACTGGATTGTGTGTGAGGGGTGTTATCACTGAATTGTGTGTGAGGGGGGTATTCCTGAATTGTATGTGAGGGGTGTTATCACCGGATTGTGTGTGAGGGGTGTTATCACTGAATTGTGTGTGAGGGTTATTATCAGTGATTTGAGTGAGGGGTATTATCACGAAATTGTGTGTGAGGGTATTATCACTGAATTGTGAGTGAGGGGTGTTATCACTGAATTGTGTGTGAGGGGTGTTATCACTGTATTGTGTGTGAGGGGTGTTATGACTGAATTGTGTATGAGGGGTGTTATCACTGAATTGTGTGTGAGGGTATTATCACTGAATTGTGTGTAAGGGGTGTTATTACTGAATTGTGTGTCAGGGGTGGTATCACTGGATTGTGTGAGGGGTATTATCACTGGATTGTATGTGATGGGTTGTATCACTGAATTGTGTGTGAGGGGTTTTATCACTGGATTGTGTGTGAAGGGTGCTATCACTGGATCGTGTGAGGGGTGTTATCCCTATATTTTGTGTGTGAGGGGTGTTATCACTAAATTGTGTGTGAGGGGTGTTATCACTGAATTGCTTGTGAGGGTATTATCACTGAATTGTGCGTGAGGGTTATTATCACTGAATTATGTGTGAGGTGTATTATCACTAAATTGTGTGTGAGCGTATTATCACTGGATTGTGAGTGAGGGTGTTATCACTGTATTGTGTGTGAGGGTGTGTATCACTGAATTGTTTGTGAGGGTGTTATCACTGGTTGTGTGTGAGGGTATTATCACTGGTGTGTGTGAGGATATTATCACTGAATTGTGTGAGGTGGTATCCCTAAGTTGTGTGTGAGGGTGTTATCACTGAATTGTGTGTGAGGGTGTTATCACTGAATTCTGTGTGAGGGGTGTTATCACTGGTGTGTGTGTTAGGTGTTATCACTGAATCGTATCAGAGGGTATTGTCACTGAATTGTGTGTGAGGGTTGTTATCACTGAATTGTGTGTGAGGGTATTATCACTAAATTGTGTGAGGATATTATCACTGAACTGTGTGTGAGGGGTATTATCGCTGAATATTGTGTGAGGGTGTTATCACTGGATTGTGTGTCAGGGGTGCCATCACTGAATTGTGCGTTAGGGTTATTATCACTGAATTGTGAGTGAGGTGTTTATCACTGGTGTGCGTGAGGGTTATTATCACTGAATTATGTGTGAGGTTGTTATCACTGGTGTGTGTGTCAGGGTGTTATCACTGGTGTGTGTGAGAGGTATTATCACTGAATTGTGTGTGTGAGGGTGTTATTACTGGTATTGTTGTGTCAGGGGTGGTATCACTGGATTGTGTGAGGGTATTATCACTGGATTGTATGTGATGGGTTGTATCACTGGTGTGTGTGAGGGTTTATCACTGGTGTGTGTGAAGGTACTATCACTGGATCGTCTTAGGGGTGTTATCCCTATATTGTGTGTGTGAGGGGTGTTATCACTAAATTGTATGTGAGGGGTGTTATCGCTGAATTGCGTGAGGGGTATTATCACAGAATTGTGCGTTAGGGTTATTATCACTGAATTATGTGTGAGGTGTATTATCACTAAATTGTGTGTGAGCGTATTATCACTGAATTGTGTGTGAGGGGTGTTATCACTGAATTGTGTGTCAGGGGTGCCATCACTGGATTGTGCGTTAGGGTTATTATCACTGAATTGTGAGTGAGGGATGTTATCACTGAATTGTGCGTGAGGGTTATTATCACTGAATTGTGAGTGAGGGTTGTTATCACTGAATTGTGTGTCAGGGGTGTTATCACTGAATTGTGTGTGAGGGTATTATCACTGGATTGTGTGTAAGGGGTGTTATTACTGAATTGTGTGTCAGGGGTGGTATCACTGGATTGTGTGAGGGGTTTTATCACTGGATTGTGTGTGAAGGGTGCTATCACTGGATCGTGTGAGGGGTGTTATCCCTATATTGTGTGTGTGAGGGGTGTTATCACTAAATTGTGTGTGAGGGGTGTTATCACTGAATTGCGTGTGAGGGTATTATCACTGAATTGTGCGTGAGGTTATTATCACTGAATTATGTGTGAGGTGTATTATCACTAAATTGTGTGTGAGCGTATTATCACTGAATTGTGAGTGAGGGGTGTTATCACTGTATTGTGTGTGAGGGGTGTTAGCACTGAATTGTTTGTGAGGGGTGTTATCACTGAATTGTGTGTGAGGGTGTTATCACTGGATTGTGTGTGAGGATATTATCACTGGATTGTGTGAGGGGTGGTATCCCTAAGTTGTGTGTGAGGGGTGTTATCACTGAATTGTGCGTGAGGGGTGTTATCACTGAATTCTGTGTGAGGGGTGTTATCACTGAATTGTGTGTGTTAGGTGTTATCACTGAATCGTATCAGAGGGGTATTGTCACTGAATTGTGTGTGAGGGTTGTTATCACTGAATTGTGTGTGAGGGGTATTATCACTAAATTGTGTGTGAGGATATTATCACTGAACTGTGTGTGAGGGTATTGTCGCTGAATTGTGTGTGAGGGGTGTTATCACTGAATTGTGTGTCAGGGGTGCCATCACTGAATTGTGCGTTAGGGTTATTATCACTGAATTGTGAGTGAGGGTTGTTATCACTGGATTGTGCGTGAGGTTATTATCACTGAATTGTGAGTGAGGGTTGTTATCACTGAATTGTGTGTCAGGGTGTTTATCACTGATTGTGTGTGAGGGTATTATCACTGAATTGTGTGTAAGGGGTGTTATTACTGAATTGTGTGTGAGGGGTGGTATCACTGGATTGTGTGAGGGGTATTATCACTGGATTGTATGTGATGGGTTGTATCACTGAATTGTGTGTGAGGGGTTTTATCACTGAATTGTGTGTGAAGGGTACTATCACTGGATCGTGTGAGGGGTGTTATCCCTATATTGTGTGTGTGAGGGGTGTTATCACTAAATTGTATGTGAGGGGTGTTATCACTGAATTGCGTGAGAGGTATTATCACTGAATTGTGTGTTAGGGTTATTATCACTGAATTGTGTGTGAGGTGTATTATCACTAAATTGTGTGTGAGGGTATTATCACTGAATTGTGTGTGAGGGGTGTTATCACTGAATTATGAAGGGTGTTGTGTGAGGGTGTGCCATCACTGAATTGTGCGTTAGGGTTATTATCACTGAATTGTGTGTGAGGGGTGTTATCACTGAATTGTGCGTGAGGGTTATTATCACTGGATTGTGAGTGAGGGTTGTTATCACTGAATTGTGTGTCAGGGGTGTTATCACTGAATTGTGTGTGAGGGTATTATCACTGAATTGTGTGTAAGGGGTGTTATTACTGGATTGTGTGTCAGGGGTGGTATCACTGGATTGTGTGAGGGGTATTATCACTGGATTGTATGTGATGGGTTGTATCACTGAATTGTGTGTGAGGGTTTTATCACTGAATTGTGTGTGAAGGGTGCTATCACTGGATCGTGTGAGGGGTGTTATCCCTATATTGTGTGTGTGAGGGGTGTTATCACTAAATTGTGTGTGAGGGGTGTTATCACTGAATTGCGTGTGAGGGTATTATCACTGAATTGTGCGTGAGGGTTATTATCACTGAATTATGTGTGAGGTGTATTATCACTAAATTGTGTGTGAGCGTATTATCACTGAATTGTGAGTGAGGGGTGTTATCACTGTATTGTGTGTGAGGGGTGTTATCACTGAATTGTTTGTGAGGGGTGTTATCACTGAATTGTGTGTGAGGGGTATTATCACTGAATTGTGTGTGAGGATATTATCACTGAATTGTGTGAGGGGTGGTATCCCTAAGTTGTGTGTGAGGGGTGTTATCACTGAATTGTGCGTGAGGGGTGTTATCACTGAATTCTGTGTGAGGGGTGTTATCACTGAATTGTGTGTGTGGGTGTTATCACTGAATCGTATCAGAGGGGTATTGTCACTGAATTGTGTGTGAGGGTTGTTATCACTGAATTGTGTTTGAGGGTATTATCACTGAATTGTGTGTGAGGGTATTATCACTAAATTGTGTGTGAAGATATTATCACTGAACTGTGTGTGAGGGGTATTATCACTGAATTGTGTGTGAGGGGTGTTCTCACTGAATTGTGTGTCAGGGGTGCCATTACTGAATTGTGCGTTAGGGTTATTATCACTGAATTGTGAGTGAGGGATGTTATCACTGGATTGTGCGTGAGGGTTATTATCACTGGATTGTGAGTGAGGGTTGTTATCACTGAATTGTTAGTGAGGGGTGTTATCACTGAATTGTGTATGAGGGGTGTTATCACTGAATTGTGTGTGAGGGTATTATCCCTGAATTTTGTGTGAGGGGTGTTATCACTTGATTGTGTGTGAGGGGTGGTATCACTGGAATTGTGTGTCAGGGGTATTATCACTGGATTGTATGTGATGTGTTGTATCACTGAATTGTGTGTGACGGGTGGTATCACTGAATTCTGTGTGAGGGGTGTTATCACTGGATTGTGTGTGTTAGGTGAGATCACTAGATCGTACGTGAGGGGTGTTGTCACTGAATTGTGTGTGAGGGTAGTTATCACTGAATTGTGTTTGAGGGTATTATCACTTAATTGTGTTTGAGGGGTATTATCACTGAATTGTGTGTGAGGGGTATTATCACTGAATTGTGTGTGAGGATATTATCACTGAACTCTCTGTGACGGTATTGTCACTGAATTGTGTGTGATGGGTGTTATCACAGAATTGTATCTAAGGGTATTATCACTGAATTCTGTGTGAGGGGTGTTATCACTGGATTGTGTGTCAGGGGTGTTATCACTGGATTGTGTGTCAGGGGTGTTATCACTGGATTGTGTGTCAGGGGTGGTATCACTGATTTGAGTGAGGGGTATTATCACGAAATTGTGTGTGAGGCTATTATCACTGAATTGTGAGTGAGGGGTGTTATCACTGAATTGTGTGTGAAGGGTGTTATCACTGAATTGTGTGTGAGGGGTGTTATCACTGAATTGTGTATGAGGGGTGTTATCACTGAATTGTGTGTGAGGGTATTATCACTGAATTGTGTGTGAGGGGTGTTATCACTGAATTGTGTGTCAGGGGTGGTATCACTGGATTGTGTGGGTGGTGTTATCAGTGGTCACACGTGTGTGAGTAATGTTATCACTGGATTGTGTGAGGGGTGTTATCGATGAATTGTATGTGAGGGGGGTATTCCTGAATTGTCTGTGAGGGGTGTTATCACCGGATTGTGTGTGAGGGGTGTTATCACTGAATTGTGCGTGAGGGTTATTATCACTGATTTGAGTGAGGGGTATTATCACTAAATTGTGTGTGAGGGTATTATCACTGAATTGTGAGTGAGGGGTGTTATCACTGGATTGTATGTGATGGGTTGTATCACTGAATTGTGTGTGAGTGGTTTTATCACTGAATTGTGTGTGAAGGGTGCTATCACTGGATCGTGTGAGGGGTGTTATCCCTATATTGTGTGTGTGAGGGGTGTTATCACTAAATTGTGTGTGAGGGGTGTTATCACTGAATTGCGTGTGAGGGTATTATCACTGGATTGTGCGTGATGGTTATTATCACTGAATTATGTGTGAGGTGTATTATCACTAAATTGTGTGTGAGCGTATTATCACTGAATTGTGAGTGAGGGGTGTTATCACTGTATTGTGTATGAGGGGTGTTAGCACTGAATTGTTTGAGAGGGGTGTTATCACTGAATTGTGTGTGATGATATTATCACTGAATTGTGTGAGGAGTGGTATCCCTAAGTTGTGTGTGAGGGGTGTTATCACTGAATTGTGCGTGAGGGGTGTTATCACTGAATTCTGTGTGAGGGGGGGTGTTATCACTGAATTGTGTGTGTTAGGTGTTATCACTGAATCGTATCAGAGGGGTATTGTCACTGAATTGTGTGTGAGGGTTGTTATCACTGAATTGTGTGTGAGGGGTATTATCACTAAATTGTGTGTGAGGATATTATCACTGAACTGTGTGTGAGGGTATTGTCGCTGAATTGTGAGGGTGTTATCACTGAATTGTGTGTGAGGGTGTATATCACTGGTTGTGCGTTAGGGTTATTATCACTGAATTGTGAGTGAGGGTTGTTATCACTGAATTGTGTGTGAGGGTGTTATCACTGAATTGTGTGTGAGGGTATTATCACTGAATTGTGTGTGAGGGGTGTTATCACTGAATTGTGTGTGAGGGGTATTATCACTGGATTGTGTGAGGGTATTATCACTGGATTGTGTGTGAGGGGTTGTTATCACTGAATTGTGTGTGAGGGTGTTATCACTGGATTGTGTGTGAGGGGTGTTATCACTGGATTGTGTGTGAGGGTGTTATCACTAAATTGTGTGTGTGAGGGGTGTTATCACTGAATTGTGTGTGAGGTATTATCACTGAATTGTGTGTGAGGGTGTTATCACTGAATTGTGTGTGAGGGTTATTATCACTGAATTGTGTGTGAGGTGTATTATCACTGAATTGTGTGTGAATGGGTGTTATCACTGGATTGTGTGTGAGGGGTGTTATCACTGGATTGTGTGTGAGGGTGTTATCACTGAATTGTGTGTGAGGGGTGTTATCACTGAATTGTGTGTTAGAGGGGTTATTATCACTGAATGTGGTGAGGATTATTATCACTGAATTGTGTGTGAGGGTTATTATCACTGAATTGTGTGTGAGGGTGTTATCACTGAATTGTTGTGTGAGGGGTGTTATCACTGAATTGTGAGTGAGGGTTGTTATCACTGAATTGTGAGTGAGGAGTGTTATCACTGAATTGTTTGTGAGGGGTATTATCACTGAATTGTGTGTGAGGGTGTTATCACTGGATTGTGTGTGAGGGGTGTTATCACTGGATTGTGTGTGAGGGATGTTATCACTGGATTGTGTGTGAAGGGTGCTATCACTGGATCGTGTGAGGGGTGTTGTCCCTAGATTGTGTGTGTGAGGGGTGTTATCACTGAATTGTGTGTGAGGGGTGTTATCACTGAATTGCGTGTGAGGGTATTATCACTGAATTCTGTGTGAGGGTTGTTATCACAGAATTGTGTGTGAGGGTATTATCACTAAATTTTGTGTCAGGGGTGTTATTACTGGATTGTGTGTTAGGGTCTTATCACTGAATTGTGTGCGAGGGGTGTTGTCACTGGATTGTGTGTTAGGGGTGTTATCACTGAATTGTGTGTGAGGGTATTATCACTGAATTGTGTGTGAGGGGTGTTAGCACTGGATTGTGTGTCAGGGGTGTTATCACTGAGTTGTGTGTGATGGGTATTATCACTGAATTGTGTGTGAGTGTATTATAACTGAATTGTGTGAGGGTATTATCACTGAATTGTGTGTTATGGGTGTTATGACTGAATTGTATCTAAGGGTATTATCACTGAATTCTGTGTGGAGGTGTTATCACTGGATTGTGTGTGAGGGGTGTTATCACTGAATTGTGTGGGTGGTATTATCAGTGGTCACACGTGTGTGAGGAGTGTTATCACTGGATTGTGTGTGAGGGGTGTTATCGATGAATTATATGTGAGGGGTGTATTCCTGAATTGTCTGTGAGGGGTGTTATCACTGGATTGTGTGTGAGGGGTGTTATCACTGAATTGTGTGTGAGGGGGTGTTATCCCTGGATTGTATGTGAGGGGTGTTATCACTGAATTGTGTGAGGGGTGGTATCCCTGAGTTGTGTGTGAGGGGTGTTATCACTGTATTGTGTGTGAGGGGTGGTATCACTGGATTGTGTGAGGGGTGGTATCACTGAATTGTGTGTGAGGGGTGTTATCACTGAATTGTGGGTGAGGGGTGTTATCACTGAATTCTGTGTGAGGGGTGTTATCACTGAATTGTGTGGGAGGGGTGGTATCACTGAATTGTATGTGAGGGGTGTTATAACTGAATTGTGTCAGGGGTGTTATCACTGAATTGTATGTGAGGGGTGTTATCACTGAATTGTGTGTGAGGGGTGTTATCACTGAATTGTATGTGAGAGGTGTTATAACTGAATTGTGTCAGGGGTGGTGTCACTGAATTGTGTATGAGGGGTGTTATCACTGAATTGTGTGTGAGGGGTGTTATCACTGAATTGTGTATGTGGGTGTTATCACTGGATTGTCTGAGGGATGTTATCCAAGGATTGTGTGTGAGGGGTGTTATCTCTGAATTGTGTGTGAGGGGTGTTATCCCTGGATTGTGCGAGGGGTGTTTTCACTGGGTGAAAAGTGTGTGAGGGATGTTATCACTGGATTGTGTGCAAGTGGTGTTCACATGTTGATGTATTATATTTTCTTCAAACGAGATACATTGTTTCTTTTATTGCTTCTCGATGTACTATACTGTTAACATGTATATTAGACCCAACGAATCATTGCCTGAAGATTTTAACGGCCCTGGTTAGGTTAATAATAACAGTATTAGACTGTATAACTGGTCCATTGGTCACATGACTTCACAACTGCAGATTGATCCTCATAATTCCTGGCATGTACAGCAAGGTCCAATATCCATGAGGCCCTTTTAAACTGTTACCATTCTTTTGACAAAACATCAACATCACGTTCAGAAAAGACGGAGGAATTTTATTCTGCACAGAAAGTTTCTGAGAATTCCTAAGAAACATGACATTGGTTGAATAAGTTTGTTGTGGCTAAATTTCTTTCTGAGATTTAGTTTCTATTTGCTTAATCAGAAATATTTCACTCTTTTTTTCTTCTCTATTTCAGATTCAAATTTTAATTTTGTTTTAAATTCTACTATTGCTTTGTAGCGATAAAATGAGGATATCTCAAGGCGATACGGCGATCGCCATAATCTTCCATTATACAATTCTGTAAACCGAATTTCATTTCTTTCCATAGCCATCGTTTTCGAATTCTTATTTCTGTAAAGCAGACAGCAGTTTGTTCTTGAATCAAATCCAAAGCATTATCGTCCTCCCTATCTTCCCTAAACCAGGTGAGCATTATCGTCCTCCCTATCTTCCCTAAACCAGGTGAGCATTATCGTCCACCCTATCTTCCCTAAACCAGGTGAGCATTATCATCTACCCTATCTTCCCTAAACCAGGTGAGCATTATCACCCACCCTGTCTTCCCTAAACCAGGTGAGCATTATCATCCACCCTATCTTCCCTAAACCTGGCGAGTCATTAAAATGTTCTTGGTATAGTCCTAAAACATACTTTTTTGGATGTCAAGTTTCTAATTTTCTGTTCAAATCGACCAGTTCAGAATGTTTTAACAATGAGATTTGTCGAAAGTCATAGTAAGTATGAGCTCCACACAAAATTAGACAATGAAATGTCAACCTAATTTTGTGACATAATAAATTTAGCTCCCGGACGAGCCAACGATTTCTTTTTTATAAGTTGACACAATAAGTTAAGAAATCTGCACGGAGAAGTTGGGTGAAATTACAGAAGCAGTACATAAAACAAAGCAGTGTCCAAACAATAGGGAGTGGGGGTTAGGTGGTTGTGTATGGTCCATAGGGAGTAATGCAATTCTTTTATCACCTGATCAAAGTGTTTACACATTCCTAGGAATAATGTACGGTGTTTACGGCTGTGTGTGAGTATTGTTCTCGTACAGCTTTTAGTCGACATGTGCAGGTCTAGAATTGGTGTCAGTTCCGTTCATGTGGGGGCTCTAATCCCAGAGGTCTGGGGGACCGAAGGGGATCTGTTCTGTACACTAAACACTGACATAAGCCAAACGACGTGCACCTTGCCTGCTGCACATCCTACACTGAACACTGAAATAAGCCACACGACGTGCACCTTGCCTGCTGCACATCCTACACGAAACACTTTCAAATACGTGAATGCAGTGTAGTATTCCAGTTATATGATAGGGAAGAGGTTGGGGAGGTGATTCTAAACATGAGCTTCTCGCCTTGCATCCCTAGAGCCCGGGCCTTAGACTTAGACTAATATAAAGAATTTTGACAGAAACAAATAATCCCTTTTAATCTCCCCAGTGAGATGGGAGATTCAGAGACTATTAACATCTGCATTGGAGCAAATCGTGCTGGGGTCATTATCAATTAAAAATCATTATGTAACCATCAAATAACAAATTAAGTGACAGGTTTATATACTGGCCCTTTTGTTAAGCTCTGTCCTCTCTCCATAGAGTAAACATCATAATGCTAGTGTGATCAGCTCACATGGCCTAATCTGGCCCTCCCAGTACTGTATTCTCTTGCAGACATGTTTCGAACCCGAATTTACACAATGTTAAAAGATGCCTGCTGCACATCCTACACTGAACACTGAAATAAGCCACACGACGTGCACCTTGCCTGCTGCACATCCTACACGAAACACTTTCAAATACGTGAATGCAGTGTAGTATTCCAGTTATATGATAGGGAAGAGGTTGGGGAGGTGATTCTAAACATGAGCTTCTCGCCTTGCATCCCTAGAGCCCGGGCCTTAGACTTAGACTAATATAAAGAATTTTGACAGAAACAAATAATCCCTTTTAATCTCCCCAGTGAGATGGGAGATTCAGAGACTATTAACATCTGCATTGGAGCAAATCGTGCTGGGGTCATTATCAATTAAAAATCATTATGTAACCATCAAATAACAAATTAAGTGACAGGTTTATATACTGGCCCTTTTGTTAAGCTCTGTCCTCTCTCCATAGAGTAAACATCATAATGCTAGTGTGATCAGCTCACATGGCCTAATCTGGCCCTCCCAGTACTGTATTCTCTTGCAGACATGTTTCGAACCCGAATTTACACAATGTTAAAAGATACTAGTAGATGGCAAAATGTATCCGAAACAACGAGAAATTTTTAGGAATCTGTATTCATATCCAAATTACGTATCTATTTGGAAATATGTTCATATATATATGAACTTGAGAAAATCTAGACTCACTTCATCTAGGGCTTTAGCATCAGGTTGGAATACAACATTGGATGTGGATGGGATTACTGTATTTCCGATCAAACTGTTACGGTATTATCGCTGTAGCGTTGCTCTTTGTTTCGTATTGTTCGTACTCAGGTGATCTTGTTGACCTGATTTCAGGGCTCAGGTTCTGCTATCTCCATGCCGTGCGGCATCCACGACAATCGAGGACACTGGCCGGCCTGTCAGCGTTACTACGGACACTTGTTGCTTCTGTGAGACGTAAGAACATAGCCACAGAATGTTGCCAAAAGTCCAGACATTTGCAGACCATACAAGTATGTTTCCTGCTCCGTCGGCAACCGTGGGCTTCTGTATATGGCGACACTTGCGTGACTGATCAATGTGGAGTATGTATTATGCATGGGCTGGTACCCGAGACGCTACCACCATACTCACATACATTTAACCAGTGGTATTTCAAACCTCGGATGGTGAACGGAAGTCACGTGTTTGGTATGTAATAAAACACTGTTGAGTGAAGGTTTCCTTTTGGAGAATGTAGAGTGATTCATGTGTTGACTTGGAACACAGAGAGAAGATCGTTCAATACCCCGATGTGTGGACTGGGAATACAATGACATTACGTCTACACATCAGTTTTCCGTTCTGCCGGTGAAGGGACAAGGGAGTACTACATGATTGGTAAACGTGGGTTAGCCCGCACCAGCCACTGCAGTCCACAGCATCATGTAGCACAGGTGTGTAAAGATGAAGATTGAACACCGTTGTTGGTGATATATTTTACAGACTTATTGTTATTGTGTGGAATTAGTTCTGTCGTGAACATGCGGGCCTCAAGCCTCATAACATCTCGACGTTTCTGTCACCGTGTATTTTGTTTTGTGCTCGGGGTGTTTGTGGGGCTACAGATGTACGCCGCTCTCTGGCCTTGGGGGAGTAACGGGGACAGGACGGGGGAATCTCGCACCCTCAACACACTCAAACTGTTGAAAGATTTGACTGTAGGCAAATTATCGCCGTATACGCTTGCCCCTGTTGTCACTGACATTGAACTGTTGAATGTGAATATATCCACCAATAAACACGCCTCTCTGAAGACTTTGCTAAGACTCAACTCTGAACAGCATATTCGTAACATTGAAAAATTTCAACTCGATTTCCATGACAATTCTGTCGTTATATTGATTCAAGTTCACAAAAGACTGGAAGACCTACAGATAATGATAGAATCCATGAAATCAGTGCGATACATCAACCAGACACTAGTCGTCTTCAGCCATGACTACTATTCTCCAGAAACGTTCAAACTTGTATTTTCTATAGAATTTTGTCCCGTGTTGCAACTGTTTTACCCGTACGCCATACAGTTCTACGACAAGCAGTTCCCCGGAGATAGTCCCAGTGACTGTCCTAGAGACATAGGGAAGGAAATGGCTATGGCCAGGGGCTGTGACAATGCCAAGTTTCCAGACACGTACGGCCACTACAGGGAGGGAAGGTTCACTCAGATAAAACACCATTGGGTTTGGAAACAGCATTATGTCTTGGATCGAGTCCGTATTCTGAAAGACTTCACAGGAGTTGTGCTGCGTTTAGACGACGATTACTATTTGGCTGAGGACATCATTCATGTGATTCGGCTTTTAAATGATGAAAAACCCGTGGCCTGTCCCTCTTGTTTAATGTACATTCTTGGGGAACACGAGGAGCTGAAACCGAACTCCTACGTCTCTGAAACGGGAGATGTAGTGATATCAAACTGGTTCACTGGGATAGGAAGAGGAATGGCTTTTAGAAGAGACTTCTGGAAAGTGTTCAAATCATGTGCCACGTCATTCTGTAAGTTCGATGATTATAACTGGGACTGGGCCCTCGAATACAGCACTTCCAATTGCTTCAAAGGTATGAAAATTCTCAAACCTAAAGCTGGACGAGTATTTCATATAGGCACCTGTCATGGCTTCCACAGGAACATCAAAGGGTGCGACAGGGAGCGGGTAAAACGCAACATACAAAATGTATTGGCCATGCACCAACAAAATCTCTTCCCACACAAATTTAAAGTTTCTAAAAATAGAGCAAAAACAAGATTAATGCGTCAAGGTTTTGGGGGCTGGTCCGACCCACGTGATAAGGAGTTGTGTTTGAGATTCTTTGAAAACAAAACTGATGGTATCAACATGTTAAATGAAGTAAATAAAGTAATCACCACCTGATAACAAATGTATGTCGTCTGTCAGTCTCAGCCAGACTACCAGTTAAGGGGAAACCTATATTCCATCTGCTTTGAAGTGGCGTGGTCAGTTTGATGCTGTGTAAGCGACTGCATACTGAAGGTACCAGTAACATCCTTCATCAAGCCCAAGACCAACACAAGATTATCCGTCGACATATTGTGTACAGCCGCTATACAAACGTCGGAAGCTTGTGAAGTTACTCGTAGTTCAGAGATCACATCGGATGGTTATGTCTAGTCCAGGAAAGTACCTTCTCAAGTTTGGCTTGTAACTATTCCAGGGTAGCAGGTAACTATATATAACCAGTATTCCTGGATAGCAGGTAACTATATAAAACCAGTATTCCTGGATAGCAGGTAACTATATAACCGGTATTCCTGGGTAGCAGGTAAATATATATACCCAGTTTCCTGGGTAGCAGGTAATTATATATAACCAGGTTGCCTGGGTAGCATGTAACTATATATAACCAGGTTGCCTGGGTAGCATGTAACTATATATAACCAGGTTGCCTGGGTAGCATGTAACTTTATATAACCAGGTTGCCTGGGTAGCAGGTAACTATATATAACCAGTGTTCCTGGGTAGCAGGTAACTATATATAACCAGTGTTCCTGGGTAGCAGGTAACTATATATAACCAGTGTTCCTGGGTAGCAGGTAACTTTATATAACCAGGTTGCCTGGGTAGCAGGTAACTATATATAACCAGGTTGCCTGGGTAGCAGGTAACTATATATAACCAGGTTGCCTGGGTAGCAGGTAACTATATATAACCAGTATTCCTGGGTAGCAGGTAACTATATATAACCAGTATTCCTGGGTAGCAGGTAACTATATATAACCAGGTTGCCTGGGTAGCAGGTAACTATATATAACCAGGTTGCCTGGGTAGCAGGTAACTATATATAACCAGGTTGCCTGGGTAGCAGGTAACTATAATAACCAATGTTCATGGGTAGCAGGTAACTATATATAACCGGTATTCCTGGGTAGCAGGTAACTATATATAACCAGTATTCCTGGGTAGCAGGTAACTATATATAACCGGTATTCCTGGGTAGCAGGTAACTATATATAACCAGTGTTTCTGGGTAAAGGTTACTATATATAACCAGTGTTCCTGGGTAGAAGGTAACTATATATAACCAGTGTTTCTGGGTAAAGGTTACTATATATAACCAGTGTTCCTGGGTAGAAGGTAACTATATATAACCAGTATTCCTGGGTAGCAGTTAAGGGTGAAATATTAACCGTCAAGCGAGTGGTTTCCTCGTTCACTTGGAAAACGGAAGAAATGGTGGTTCTTTCCCATGTTCGATGATGCCGTGCATCCCCAGGCAACGCAATACACCATCGTACCATTTAAAAGAACGACAGAAACAACACGAGTTGTACTACTGTAGCGCTTGGTCTTTGGCAATATGGCGGACTCCAGGCACATTTCACGTCACGAGCGGAAAGGTCACGTGGGTTCCAGCGAAATATGCATAATGGCCGAAGCTGAGATTTACAGAAACTGTTTCTGATGACTTTATCTTTCACCCAGCAAATTATTGCAATTCACTCATATTCTCCTTTAAGGTTGTTATTTCGCATATACCACGAGGTCAAAAACATTCTTATTCTAGTGGAAATATTATTAACTGCAATGTGCAGATATAATAATAAAATAATATAATGAATGGTTTTGTATTTATTTATGGAAGATGTTTCCAATAAAACCATTGAGGTAGAGGCATCGGGCTGTCAACCCCGATCTGCCAAGGGAAAAGTTCTTCTCGAGGTGCGACACCGGGAATAAGGTTAGGCGAACCGAGAGTTGGTCAGATAAGACACACGCACACGTTCTTGTGCAACTCAGCACAGCCAGTTGAGATGACCCATACTACATGACGGGTTCTTACTAAACAACTTTTTCCGTGAGCAATAAAAAAAACGTCCGATTTCAGATCCTGTTGGGTACAGAGGTTTCAGGACCATCTGTCTTACTTATGTTTTCTGCATTTTTCCCAATTTCGAGTTATTTAATCATTTGTCGTTCTCATTTGAACCCAAACGGACTATAAATGTGCGAAATACGTTCCTGCACCAGAATCTCGTGCAAGTCGAGCTCTAAACAATCACGTGCAATGTAAAACCACGTGATTTAAACTGCCATTACAGCAAATGAATTGCGACAAGGAGATGTCTTGACGTCTCATCGAGCTGCGACGACTCTGTTCCAGGCCGGAGTGGATTTTGAAGCAAACTGGTCATCTGGTAAGTATCGTGCCCTACATAGCATTTGTCTATATCTGTATTTGTACTCAGAAAAGCTATACTCATTACCTCCTATCTAGCGGTTCCTTTTTCGAAAATATTAGGATATTGGTAGTCATATTAAGCAAGTTAAATTCACAGATAATGAAGTAATCTAAATTAAATTGAATTGAATTGCCTGTAATGTATTGATGTGTCTTATATGTACATGACTATCTCGTACCACTGTCCTATTCTTCTGATTAACGCTAAGGGACCCTTCATAATTTATGGGTGGGTGTGGGTTATGGGGTGCATGTAAAATGTTAATGCCCCCTAAACTATATGGGAAAGACTTCCTCCCGTAACCCCCGTATTCTTTTTTAATCATTCTATGCCTTTGAATATAGGCCTATGTTTTTTAATGAAAAGAAACCTACCCTAAAACCTAATCCTAAACCCTACCCCTAATCCTAAACCCTACCCTGTCGAAATAATCCTAATAGAATACATTTCAAGCGTGGGGTACGGGTTAAAAAGATAACACTTTATATATAAATAGGCTTCCTAATGACGTCACGGGATTCCCCGTCTCGCCATGAGCGGGCTTTACAAGTTGGAAAATGGCATAAAATAAAAACTGCAATGCGTCGTAAACGTGCACTTATTCCACAAATAAACAATCTGCATAAACAATAATAGCAATACTTAACATAATTATTACGAAATCAGCTCTGCCAAGCGTCACAATACATGTTAGTAGGATCCAAATGCACAGCGACCATCCCACGCCTCTCCCGACTCGGCTGTGATGGCTGCCGTTGTGCTGATCGGTCATTCACACCGGCTACATTAATTTTAATTTTTGCTTCCGAAAAAGTTACTTTATCATCATGTAGCTTAAAGTGTATTTTTAGATTATTTTCTCGATGTCGGGTCGAGTCAAAACTGGCATGGAGACAATCTTGAAGATAAAGGCATTTGATAAATACAGCTGTAATAAAATATGAAGATCGCACGTAACACTGAATTTTTTGGATGTGTAAATAATAACGGCTTTAATTAATTAGCAGAATTCGACGAACCGGAAATGGTTAAGAGTTCCTCCCATTCCCCCATCCCAAATAATATTTATACATATACTAAAATTATTAACAAAACTTAACACAACAATTACTAGAGAACTCACAAATGACTAAATTCCAAAATTTAAGTTAGGGTTAGGTTTAGGGTTGGGTTTAGAGTTAGGTTTAGGGTTGGGGGAACGGAAGGAACTCTTTCCCGGAAATGATATGCCCGGTATTACTTTGCACGGGTATAAATAAAGTGTCACCACGAGTCGCACGAGACGAATATATACACGTTCAACATGTGCTTAAATACCGATGTGGAGCGCCTCGTATCCGATCAGCAATAGCATGTATGTATTGCATTGACTTTCAACAATTTATTAATATTTAGTAGTCCAATAAAAACCAGTTCAGATGCATTATGAAAGTACCGTTATCTTATTTTGGGGGATAGATACGTTTATGTCAACATTGCGCTTCAAAGCAGTTGGCATCGATGCCGAGTAACAGACAAGTTGTCGAGTTGAAATCGAAAGAGGTGTATGGAAATATTGGGGCTATTATGTTATATGAAATCGAAATTGTTTGTTGCGTTTTGAGGCTTCTTTGACCATCCCTGTACTACCTTGAAAACGATACACTTTGTGGCCCTTTACTGAAGTTTCTATTAATATATTTTCTGGAATTCCCCTTTTGAACGTTGTCAATAATATTGCTGTTACAAGTACTAATATAGGTACACATAAAATTAATACGAAAATAGAAAAAATAATATTTTGTATTGTATTTACATATCACATTAAATTGACACAAATGTTTGAGAGATGATCCTGACACAATTGAATGCTTCACTGAACCTCAAGATCCCGACATCGTCGGAAACGTCTTGAAAAATGAAGATATATCACATTTGACTTGAATGTTTAGTTGTGATAAAAAAAATGAAGTGTAATAAATTTTGAAAATACATGTGTTCATGATATATGTTTGTGAAGATAAGAATGGGTACTTACCTTGCTTCCCACTGCGTTAAACATCAGACAGCTATGGCAAACTGGATGCACAACGACAGGTTTGTATGGTATTGTGCTACTTAAAGCAACTGTTTACAGGGTGTATACGTATATATTTCATGCTTTGAATGAGATAGTATAAATGATTGCTTCTATGCATAAATACGTCACAGACCTTAGTACGGGTGTGAAATGACATGTAGGGAGAGAGAGGGAGGGGAGGGGGGCAGGGACGGACGGACGGACGGACTATGTTGTGATTACCCAATATATAACTTGAGGTTTGGTCTTCAGCAACACATGGATGTTTGTCGTAAGATGTGACTAACATGATAAAGTACTCAGGTTCGCTCAGTTGGTTGTAACATGTCATCATATCCACATTGCGTAGTACTTACGATGTCAGTCACTGGTTTGACTGGCCCCAACAATATTATTTGTAGCCCCTTTCATATGGCTTCAATATTGCTGGGTGTTGTGTGAAACGACAAACATATTTAATGGGTTGGAAGGATTCGATGAAACACGGGCATGTGTATAGCTGAATGTGTGATAAATCCTCTTCAAATTCATCTTCTTTTTCTTGTAAAATATGTTATGTAGGAGGTTACATACAACACATGTATGGTATACTGCCATCAAGTATGTTGTAATGTTATGTAGGAGGTTACATACAACACATGTATGGTATACTGCCATCAAGTATGTTGCAATGTTATGTAGGAGGTTACATACAACACATGTATGGTATACTGCCATCAAGTATGTTGTAATGTTATGTAGGAGGTTACATACAATACATGTATGGTATACTGCCATCAAGTATGTTGTAATGTTATGTAGGAGGTTACATACAACACATGTATGGTATACTGCCATCAAGTATGTTGTAATGTTATGTAGGAGGTTACATACAACACATGTATGGTATACTGCCATCAAGTATGTTGCAATGTTATGTAGGAGGTTACATACAACACATGTATGGTATACTGCCATCAAGTATGTTGTAATGTTATGTAGGAGGTTACATACAATACATGTATGGTATACTGCCATCAAGTATGTTGTAATGTTATGTAGGAGGTTACATACAACACATGTATGGTATACTGCCATCAAGTATGTTGTAATGTTATGTAGGAGGTTACATACAACACATGTATGGTATACTGCCATCAAGTATGTTGCAATGTTATGTAGGAGGTTACATACAACACATGTATGGTATACTGCCATCAAGTATGTTGTAATGTTATGTAGGAGGTTACATACAACACATGTATGGTATACTGCCATCAAGTATGTTGCAATGTTATGTAGGAGGTTACATACAACACATGTATGGTATACTGCCATCAAGTATGTTGTAATGTTATGTAGGAGGTTACATACAATACATGTATGGTATACTGCCATCAAGTATGTTGTAATGTTATGTAGGAGGTTACATACAACACATGTATGGTATACTGCCATCAAGTATGTTATGTAATGTTATGTAGGAGGTTACATACAACACATGTATGGTATACTGCCATCAAGTATGTTGTAAATGTTATGTAGGAGGTTACATGCAATACATGTAATGTTATGTAGGAGGTTACATACAACACATGTATGGTATACTGCCATCAAGTATGTTGTAATGTTATGTAGGAGGTTACATACAACACATGTATGGTATACTGCCATCAAGTATGTTGTAATGTTATGTAGGAGGTTACATACAATACATGTATGGTATACTGCCATCAAGTATGTTGCAATGTTATGTAGGAGGTTACATACAATACATGTATGGTATACTGCCATCAAGTATGTAGCAACATAAAACTGAACAGAAAACATTTAACCTTAACATTGTAGATGCATTTTTTGTTATTACTTTTCCAAAGTTGAAAAACTACAAATTAATGAAAACTTTTATTTTATGATAATTAAGGAAATTAGTACATAAACATACTGGTAACTGGTTTAGATAGAGAATTCACAAATATATGGGGCCATGGTAACATCATGTTATCTGTTTGGTAAATACATATTTATACTATACTGAGATGGCATGATTTAAACTCGAACATTATCTGTGTTTTTTTAGCAAACAATGAGTTCATATTCCATTCTTTTCAGGTGGATAAGGATTGATTGCAATAACATAAGTTGTCCAGAAAGTAAGGGGATGTAACTCTTAATACTATTCTTCTGAGGTCACTATGTAATGATGACCAAGTCATTCATTAAGTTGTAAAGAAATATCATGTGTTAGTGAAGCAGACGACCCTCAGCTCCATGCAGTGGTGGGCCTTGGACTTGTTTGGGCAGAGTTGGGTGGTTTTTATTCTCCCTAAAACAGTAGTTTAACATTCTACAAAACCATTCTCATTGTGTATTGAGCTGACAAAACATTTCAAGAAAACATAGGTTGTATTATTTTGGAACTTAGATCTCAGTTTTGTCTACTTTTATGTGAGTGAATAAACCAACTATAACAGGCAGATACAAGAGTTACCTCCCTTCACGCAGATAACAGTTAATTGGGAACAAATGAAGATGGTCAGCAGCATTCTCACCAGTAAGAAGCCCAAAACCGAGGAAGTACGATGAAAAACGGAACACAAGGCTCCAGAAGGTATGTTTTCTTTCTTCCAGTGGAAACATAATTTTAGGGAAAATTTTAAACTTTCTCATAACTAACTCTTCTAATGAAATTTAACGTTATTGGTCAGGGGGAAATGGACTGCTCATAGGCCACAGGGGTCCACCGACTGAACTGTCATTCCATTGGTCAAGAGTTTGTACTAACCCAAAGTGTATTGGTATTTGAGATGTTCATGAAAAATATGCTTGATACTGATGAATGTAATTTGTTGGTAAACGTAATGTTCACGTTCTGGGAATGTATCATGAAATTAATCATTGTTGTAACTCAAATTATTCATTACAAAACTATCTATGAGGATCCTGTATAAACATCTATTTCATTTTTCAGATGATTCAAGTGACCCTGAGGAGAATGGAAAAGGGGAAGGCGGTCCCGCCGGCTCCAATTTATTAACTGCAGTGTGCCGATATTGTAAAAAAATCATTTTGAATGGTTCTGTATTTGTTCATTTATAGAAGATGTTTCCAACAAAAACATTGAGGTAGAGGCATAGGTTTGTCAGACCCGATCTGCCAAGGGAAAAGTTCTTCTCGAGGTGCGATACCGGGAATAAGGTGAGACGAAGCCGAGCCTTGTTCCCGGTATCGCACCGAGAGTTGGTCAGATAACCGCCCTTGGGGGGTTATATGGTAAAACCAACCCCTTGAGAGGTCGTTCACAAAAATTAATAACCCCAGATATTGACCCGATAATCAACCCACATGGTATATCTATGTATAACCAGGTTGCCTGGGTAGCAGGTAACTATATATAACCAGGCTGCCTGGGTAGCAGGTAACTATATATAACCAGTGTTCCTGGGCAGCAGGTAACTTTACTGAACAGCAAAAGAAACTTAAGTTTCGAAAAAATGAAATTTCATGAAGGTAAGCGTTCATGTTTGTGGAACGTTCATGGTAAAGTGACGTCATGATCACCGATGAGATGTCATGCAATTTGACGTCCATACAAAACACTGGCACAAACACAGTGCAGCAAAACCATAATTTTAGCACGTTCATCGACGGTTCTGGATGGAAAGCATGCATTTCACTCTGAGGTATCCTTTATAAAGGTTTGTGTCAAAAAAACAGTTCAGCATTGACGCTAGGAGGTGTACACGCCACACAAACGATGCCTAGACTAACGACTGAGCAGCGAGGAATGGCCATTGGAAAGTTGCACGGAGGTAGCTCTGCAACCGCTGTAGCTAGACAATTGGGCTGTCATTTTACCACCATTACACGACTTGCTCAACGTCATCAGCAAACCGGGGTTGCTGCTAATAGTCCCTGTACCGGACGGCAACGAGTGACAACTCATACGCAAGATCGGTTCATCCGGATCACTCATCTAAGGAACCGAACTCAAGCAGTAACAGTAACAGCAGCCTTAGATCTTGGGTCAAGGGGAGCAGTGTCCAGCGAAACCATTAGGCGTCGTCTTCGGGCTGCTGGAATCCACTGCCGAAGGCCATATGTGGGGCCAATTTTGGCACGTCAACAACGCCAATGACGTTTGCAGCCCTCACACAGCAAGGGTGTCGATGGATTGTCTGGCTCAGAACAACATTAACATTTTGCCATGGCCGTCTCTTTCGCGGATTTGGCTCCCATTGAACATTCTGGGACGAAATTGGACGGAGGATTGGGGCAGGTAGACAGCCACTCACACTTGCACAATTGGAATAGAGATTGGTGTTTGGGCGGAACCAATTGCCTCAGGCATCCTTTCAGACTCTAGTGAACTCAATGAGGCCACGTTGCACGGCCTGTGTGCAAGCTCAAGGTGGCTATACGCGCTACTAAAGAGACTGTCACTTTCCGCGTTCAGGGGTATCTCCAGTTGACGGACTGTGATCAATTTGAACTTATTGCAAGTCAATGTCAACAGCAAATTTTAGCTGTTAAATTGACAGTGTTTCTATAGAATAAATGATTAGACATGATTTTGGTTGTCTTCTATTCGAAAACTTGACAAAAAGCCAGAATTGCGTTTCTTTTGCTGTTCAGTATATATAGCCGGTATTCCTGGGTAGCAGGTAACTATATATAACCAGGTTGCCTGGTTAGCATGTAACTATATATAACCAGTATTCCTGGGTAGCAGGTAACTATATATAACCAGGTTGCCTGGTTAGCATGTAACTATATATAACCAGTATTCCTGCGTAGCATGTAACTATATATAACCAGTATTCCTGCGTAGCAAGTAACTATATATAACCATGTTGCCTGGGTAGCAGGTAACTATATATAACCAGGTTGCCTGGGTAGCCGGTAAGTCCAGAGTTGGGATACTAGTCCAGATTAGTTAATCATCACACTTTCATTAACCCTTATCCCACCAAGTGGGTCATTTGAGGCCCGAAGTGCACTTTGATGACATGAAACTTTGTTTATATAAATGTTCAGTATTCAATGTATTTCTGAAAATAACACTACGGTTTGCTGTGAAAAAGTTTCAATCTTATCATTTTTACCACCAAATAATTACCACCAACAATTTAAAAAGCAAATATTCACTCGCACGCACGCACGCACGCACGCACGCACGCACGCACACACAAATAACAGTAGACAAAATAAATACCTGTCGACAAAGGACAGTAAGATAACTGGACTATAACAGATTAAGACATAAAACTAGCAATATATCATAAAACAATAAAACAATACACTATAAAACTGGGCTCTAGATCGCAAACAACTGTAGGTAGATCATCATACTAGAGACCATGGGGACTTACAATACTGTTGCTACCTGCATGGACTCTAACTGGATTCATACCATCCCTTCAGATGTTAGCGATTTTGAGCAAATTAGCCATGAATTAAACGAACACATATCCTACGATTAGTTCCGATTAATTAGACCGTGAATGACATGGTCTTACGTACCCTCTCAGGGAGAGAATCATTTTACACTACTTCAACCCCGGTTGAGGGAACATCAACCAACAACCTCAGTTATCAATGTATTCGACCATACATTAAAATAAGTTAATATATACAACGCATATAAATCAAAATTTGTGAAGCAACACAATTTCTTTTAAAAAATCCTATAATTAAACGAGACTTTATGCTAAAAAGATCCTTAATAGTTGAAATTTATCCTTTGTGATGGAAAAATCCCAGTTAAAGATGAATCGTGGAGCAAGTTTGAGATTTCGCGAGGTTTTGCTACAACTGCTGCTGCAGATGATGATGGTGGTGGTGCTGATGCAGTACCTTCTGACAGTGGATCAGACCCTGAGTTTATACGGCCTGTTCTGATATTGAAGGAGAACATCTTTCTACTGACACAAGCGGTGAGCACTATGTTGGTAAAGATTGAACAGTCTGGGTGCCGTTCCACTAACCGATCTTAGCCCTATGCCAATCGTAAACCCCTAAAATCCCAATCTTAGTGTGACGTTACGATCGGCATACCGTTCCACTAACCAATCTTACCTAAGTCAATCGTAAAGTTAAGATTCAAAGTCTAAGTTGCTCATGACCAACTTAGGATAGCTAAAATCAATCGTAGAGAAACCAAAATGGTGGCTTTCCTATTCTATGTGAAAAATAAGAGCGAGCATTTCACCGTGAGCGTCCCCTAAAGTCCCCCATGAAATGAATTTGTATATTTCTGTGATGTAAACAAACACTGCGCTGAACAAGCCTTACAAATGTCAGGCCAGTCTGACCACTGTCGTCATGGGAACACAACCGAGCGAGTCGGTGTGACACATTTGTACAACAATATTGCAACGTCATGGTTAAGAATAGGGACAGCCGTGAAGTGAACAATGTTCTGAAGCAAAAAGATACAAATATGCTTGATTTCACTGCGCATATTTGGTGGGGGATTCTGAAGGCAGGCCGCGTGTTATTCAAGCCCACTGACAGATTCTACATACGTTATAGCCTCGTCACGCCTTGTTTATTCTGATTGATAAGGTTCAGGCACATATTAAAGGTTATCTCCCAATTGACAGACACCCATTTGACAGACACTGAACTAGAAGGTTAATTAGGGTAACACCTACGGGTATAATGGAACAGTCCAGTGAGTAGAGCAGGGTGAGTCTGAAACAGGCTCGTTACTGAGAAGTTTGATTGTAAATAGAACTTTGTTGTGATTAAATGATAAATGATTTCTCTTCTCAAAATTGATTTTACTATCAATTACTATCGAATATAAAAACAGGTTTGTCACTGAGAGGTTTGATTGTGTTAATTGATAGAAAAGCCCCCTCCCAATAATAGCATATGTGCAACCGAAGTTAACTGAGAAAACGTTTTGTTGGAGAGATATAGATATGTACATATTTGAAAACATTCTGATTTGCAGTAAATGAGACACCTGCATTGCCATGTAAGATACAATTAATACCAATCATTGTTCTAATTTTAACAATACTTTCTAAAGATTGTAACAGTTTGTCTTTGAGTAGTATACAATGGACATTCAAGTAAGTATTTGAAAATATTTTCACATCCATGGCCACATTAACATGATGCGTCATATTTTAAATATCAATTCTAAATAAATCGTAATTAAGTGCACTCGTCTCATATATATATATATTAATATTGTGTGCAAAACATATAACTTCTTTAGTCCATATGAATAATATTTAGGTTCACATTTGTCTTTATTTCATTTATATGATAGAACAGTGTCGCAATTTCTAATAGCTAAGCTTATGTTTTCAATATGATGATGCCGATTCCCGTTAGACTAGAAGGTTAAACCGAAATGTTTATAAAAATAAACTGTTTTTATATTGCAGCAATACAAATCTTTTCGTCCATCTTTCAAATTAAATAATATAGCTTCAGTTTGTTCCTGTGTTTTTTATTTGGAATATTCCATTATAATATGTAGGTATCAGGTAGTAGATAATCTGTTCACTGAACCATAAATGTTGTTGTTTTAAGGTGTCTGCGAACTGGCTGTCTGCGTAATGGGAGGTCACCATATTAAAAGCTCTGACACAATTGACAGACTTAAAACCTGTTCTCAGTATATTACTTATAATCTCGGCTGTAAATATTCTCGTGTAAATTATAGATCTGTACACAGCTCTTTGAGCATGCCCACTGATGTGGAATAGGCGCACTATAAATATGCAATTATTATTATTACATTATGCTTGATACCCAGCGTTCTCACGCACTTGCACCTGAAACCAAGGTGCTCAGTACCCTAATATTTTGCTCTAGGTTTTTTCTCCACGTTTACACTTGGTTGGAAAAATACCCATGAAGGACCGTGTTAGAATATTGAACTTCAATAACCCATGCCTGTCGTAAGAGGCCACTAACGGGATCGGGTGGTCAGGCTCGCTGACTTGGTTGACACATGTCATCGGTTCCCAACTGCGCAGATCGATGCGCATGCTGTTGATCACTGGATTGTTTGGTCCAGACTCGATTATTTATAGCTAAGATACATAGCGTTCACTAACATGAACGCTCATGTTAGTGAACGCTATGCATCTTAGCTAGATTATTTACAGACCGCCGCCATATAGCTGGACTATTGCTGAGTGCGGCGTAAATCTAAACTCACTCACTCACTCAGTTGGTTCGTAAACTACTTTCTATGATTTGCTAGACTATGCAAAGGGAGATAACGCGTGCCTCGCATTCCTCTATCTCTCGCACGAAAGAGTCTCGATCTAAGCTTGGATCGGATCGTAAGATCGGGACCGGCTACGATCGGCCTAAGATCGGTTAGTGGAACGGGTGTAACTTTTAGCTAAGGCGATTGTAAAATTGGCGTAACTTGCTAAGATTGATCTTAGATAAGATCGGTTAGTGGAACGGCACCCTGGTCATCAATATCTCCGCAATATCATCTCAGGTCCTTTGCAGAAAAGCATCACTTGTGACCATGTTGCACAGGAAGTGGATGCCTTTAACCCTTACCTTTCTAGGTCTGTCATTGGCCAGATAGTCTTGATTACTGATAGAAAAATCACTGTCTCAGTTTCCGATGGGTTTCGTTTTCTACTGCGATGTATTTTTAACACCATTTCTGAGGCGACGTGCTCGTTGTTATATGGAAGTATTGACAGACATGAAGTCACCCGTGCGCGGCGAACCGCGAATTCGCAGTCAACTTGTTTCTTAGAGCCAGACAAGGTGTTGTTAGAGAATCCCCAATGAGACTCTGGTTAATTAATGAAATGTGACGTCACAATTGTTTCTTTATGCGATTGTTGAACGTCATATCATTGCTTTGTTGTTCACATTCCGTTATATATCGCTTTCCGTAAACAGTCGCGGACCAGTCACAGATGGAATTATCCAGATCTCGTACAAGTTCTGTTCAGTTAAACAGAGACTGGAACGGTTCACAAAATGATTTTGAATATCGATTTGACGTAACCACCAGAGGGTATCGAAGAATCGATCCGCAATTGATCTAATCCGTTAGAGTTAGACCGGTCTGTCCTCCAACTATTGATTGTCTATTTGTTTGTATGTTTGACGTCGAACGCGAACTCGGACATATTCCTGGTAGAGGACGGTGGTCTGCTAAATAATTCGTCCAGCAACTATGACCGTGACCAACTGAAACGCAATGGCATGCACCAGCAGTCTCACATCAGTCCTTCTACTTAACTTAGTTATAAGAACTGTACATCAAGTGGTCTTTTATACCTACTGAGGCTAACTATAGTGACACACGCACGCACGCGCACTCACGCGCACTCACATACACACACACAAGTACGTATGTATGTAGATCGAAATGTAAACGGGGAAATTGTAGAACTTATAAATATAGAGTTGAAAATTCATGTATAAAATTAAAAAACATGAAATGACTATTCCATGTACGATATAATTTATGTCATGATATTGGAAACAAACTTAGGGGACAACAGATGAAGACCATAAACACAAGGAGCATCGTTTCTAAGCGCTCACATGGATAAATGCACAACAGGAATGGAAATATACTGGGGAAAAAAATTAAGGGATCACATGTAAGCACAAGTGTTCCTTTATTTTTGTCCAGGTTTTTTCTTGAATGGCATAGCTTGTGAAGAAACCTGGAAACAAATAAAGGAACACTTGTGCTTTAATGTGATCCCATATTTTTCTCTCCCAGTACAGATTATACAAACACAATCACTCACACACTTTGCCAACACCAAACACAAGCCACCCCTTAGTCTGTTTACCAGTTATACCTAGACAACAACGCTCCTTACAGTGATCAACACCACACACTAGCCACCCCTTAGTCTGTTTATCAGTTATACCTAGACAACAACGCTCCTTACAGTGATCAACACCACACACTAGCCACCCCTTAGTCTGTTTATCATTTACACCTAGACAACAACACTCCTTACAGTGATCAACACCACACACTAGCCACCCCTTAGTCTGTTTATCAGTTACACCTAGACAACAACACTCCTTACAGTGATCAGTAGTTTCAAAACCGATCAATGGATCATGCTGAAACATGCAGTGATTGACACAAGACACAACAAGGAAACGTGTTAAAGCCCGACAGTCCCGTCATCAGGTCAGGACACAACACACCGGAGCATCCTGAGTAAGTTACGTTGTGACACTCTGCCGCTTGAAATTGAGAAGATTTGCTCGACCAAGAATTCCGTTGGATGCTAGAATTTGTAAACTATTTAGATATAGTACTGTGGAGGATGAATTCTGGAATTACGTAGAATCCATAGAAAAAGGTTTTCTGCAACGTCTACCAGTCGGCCAGGTAATGTGTCTAATCAATAATATGTTAAACCACTCGCCACACTCCTTGAAACACTGTACAGACGTCCTCAGTGTCACATCTCTTCTTAAATTTATCTGTGTACTCGTATGTATCATCACGTTTTATTGTGGGCTATATTTATTGTATGTACATATGCGTGTGTATCGAATGTATGTGTAGATGTAATACTTTTAGTCAGTACATTATTTTGATATCAAACGAAATCTTGTGTGTCATGGACCTGGTCGACGGATGCCGTTTTAGCTTGTAAATCGGTATGAGACACAATAACATATATTTCTTCTAAACACAATCCCGTCCAGTATGGGTCCAGTCATCAGGTCATGTCAGATAGCATCCGCGGAGGGGGACCAGCAAGGCATCTGTCATCTATTGATGTTCATCTGCCCCTAATATATTTACATTATTATTATTTTTGTTGTTGTCATTGATGCCATTATTATTTATATTGCTGCTGCTATCAGTATAAAAGGTCAATCAACAAACGGTCAACTTGATGAAAAGGACTCATTGCCGACTCCACAAAGCTCAAAGGAATTATTTGGTTTCACTCGTCCTTCATATACCGATTCACAGTGGTTTCATGAACTATGACCTGAGTCGTTTTCTACACTTCAACCATTGAACAAAACGGTCTATACAGAGAGCTTTTTCGATACTAGCTGTACTAAACGTCTGTACAGTTCGACTTTGTTGTGTGACATATCTGACCCTTCAATACAAACCAGGATTCAATATTTTTCACATCATGGTGGAGACTCATGGTGAGTGCACCGACCTCAACACGTTCCGTCCGAGTGCACCTTCTGTATTACAGTCGGTATCTGATAGTAAAAAAAGCGTAGTACCTGGAGATTGCATTACAACCGCCACTGTTTTAGGAACACAGAGCAACTTCCTCGTGATCGGGAGACACCCTGCGTGGCAGGTTGGTATAATTCATTACCCTTGTCCGACTGCTATAACTGAGAGTCAGTGTTTCGGGACAAATTACGTGTGAAAATCATTTGATCAATAATAAACATACAAACAAACGTGCAATTGCTGTAAACAACAACGAAACATTTTCTATAAATCGTGTTTGTTTCGTGTGTGTTGGAAATCAAGATATATGGTTCCTCACATTCACAGGACACACAGAGGTACTCAGTGATATATGGTTTCTCATATTCACTGGACACAGAGGTATTCAGTGATATACAGTTCCTCACATTCACTGGACACACAGAGGTATACAGTGATATACAGTTTCTCACATTCACTGGACACACAGAGGTATTCAGTGAAACATAGTTCCTCACATCTATAAGACACAGAGGTATTCAGTGATATGCAGTTCCTCACATTCACAGGACACACAGAGGGTATTTCGTAATACAAAGTTCCTCACATTCACAGGACACACTGAGGTATTCGGTGATATATGGTTCCTCACATTCACAGGACACACAGATGTATTCAGTGATACATAGTTCCTCATATTCACAGGACACACAGAGGTATTCAGTGATACATAGTTCCTCACATCCACAGGACACACAGATGTATTCAGTGATATACAGTTCCTCACATTCACTAGACACACTGAGGTATTCAGTGATACATAGTTCCTCACATCCACAGGACACACAGATATATTCATTGATATACAGTTCTTCACATTCACGGGACACACAGAGGTATTCGGTGATATACAGTTCCTCACATTCACAGGACACACAGAGGTATTCAGTGATATACAGTTCCTCACATTCCCAGGACACACACAGGTATTCAGTGATATACAGTTCCTCACATTCACAGGACACGCATAGGGTATTCAGTGATATACAGTTTCTCACATCCACAAGACACACAGAGGTATTCAGTGATACATAATTTCTCACATTCACAGGACACATAGAGGTATTCAGTGATACATAGTTCCTCACATCCATAAGACACAGAGGTATTCCGTGATATGCAGTTCCTCACATTCACAGGCCGAACAGAGGGTATTCATTGATACATAGCTCCTCACATTCACACGACAAAACAGGTATTCAGTGATGTAAAATTCCTTACATTCACAGGAATCACAGAGGTATTCTGCGAAATACATTTCCTCACACTCACAAGACACACAGTTGTCTTCTGTGATAAACACTTGCTCTCATTCACAGGACACACAGAGGTATTCGGTGATACATAGTTTCTCATATTCACTGGACACACAGATATATTCATTGATATACAGTTCTTCACATTCACGGGACACACAGAGGTATTCAGTGATATACAGTTCCTCACATTCACAGGACACACAGAGGTATTCAGTGAAATATAGTTCCTCACATTCACAGGACACACAGAGGTATTCAGTGATATACAGTTCCTCACATTCACTTGACACACAGAGGTATTCAGTGATACATAGTTTCTCATATTCACAGGAGACACAGAGGTATTCAGTGATACATAGTTCCTCACGTCCACAGGACACACAGAGATATTCAGTGATATACAGTTCCTCCCATTCACAGGACACACAGAGGTATTCAGTGATAAATAGTTTCTCATATTTACTGGACACAGAAGTATTCAGTGATATACAGTTCCTCACATTCACTGGACACACAGAGGTATTCAGTGATATACAGTTTCTCATATCACAGGACACATAGAGGTATTCAGTAATACATAGTTCCTCACATCCATAAGACACAGAGGTATTCCGTGATATGCAGTTCCTCACATTCACAGGACTCACAGAGGTATTCGGTGATACATAGTTCCTCACCTCCACAAGACACACAGAGGTATTCAGTGATATATACCTCCACAAGACACACAGTTCCTCACATTCACAGGACACACAGAGGTACTCAGTGATATGTGGTTCCTCACCTTCACCAGGACACACAGATGTATTCAGTTATACATAGTTCCTAATATTCACAGGACACAGAGGTATTCCGTGATATTTGGTTCCTCACGTCCACAGGACACACAGAGATATTCAGTGATTTACATTTCTTCACATTCACAGGACACACAGAGATATTCAGTGATATACAGTTCCTCACATTCACAGGAGACACTGAGGTATTCAGTGATATACAGTTCCTCACATTCACAGGACACACAGAGATATTCAATCATATACAGTTCCTCACATTCAAAGGGCACACAGAGGTATTCAGGGATATACAGTTCCTCACATTCACAGGACACACAGAGGTATTCAGTGATATACAGTTCCTCACATTCACAGGACACACAGAGGTATTCAGTGATACATAGTTTCTCATATTCACAGGACACAGAGGTATTCAGTGATATACAGTTCCTCACATTCACTGGACAAAGAGAGGTATTCAGTGATACACAGTTTCTCACATCCACAAGACACACAGAGGGTATTCCGGGATACATAATTTCTCACATTCACAGGACACATAGCGGTATTCAGTGATACATAGTTCCTCACATCCATAAGACACAGAGGTATTCCGTGATATGCAGTTCCTCACATTCACAGGCCGAACAGAGGGTATTCATTGATACATAGCTCCTCACATTCACACGACAAAACAGGTATTCAGTGATGTAAAATTCCTTACATTCACAGGAATCACAGAGGTATTCTGCGAAATACATTTCCTCACACTCACAAGACACACAGTTGTCTTCTGTGATAAACACTTGCTCTCATTCACAGGACACACAGAGGTATTCGGTGATACATAGTTTCTCATATTCACTGGACACACAGATATATTCATTGATATACAGTTCTTCACATTCACGGGACACACAGAGGTATTCAGTGATATACAGTTCCTCACATTCACAGGACACACAGAGGTATTCAGTGAAATATAGTTCCTCACATTCACAGGACACACAGGGGTATTCAGTGATATACAGTTCCTCACATTCACTTGACACACAGAGGTATTCAGTGATACATAGTTTCTCATATTCACAGGAGACACAGAGGTATTCAGTGATACATAGTTCCTCACGTCCACAGGACACACAGAGATATTCAGTGATATACAGTTCCTCCCATTCACAGGACACACAGAGGTATTCAGTGATACATAGTTTCTCATATTTACTGGACACAGAAGTATTCAGTGATATACAGTTCCTCACATTCACTGGACACACAGAGGTATTCAGTGATATACAGTTTCTCATATCACAGGACACATAGAGGTATTCAGTAATACATAGTTCCTCACATCCATAAGACACAGAGGTATTCCGTGATATGCAGTTCCTCACATTCACAGGACTCACAGAGGTATTCGGTGATACATAGTTCCTCACCTCCACAAGACACACAGAGGTATTCGCTTATATATTGTTCCTCACATTCACAGGACACACAGAGGTACTCAGTGATATGTGGTTCCTCACCTTCACCAGGACACACAGATGTATTCAGTTATACATAGTTCCTAATATTCACAGGACACAGAGGTATTCCGTGATATTTGGTTCCTCACGTCCACAGGACACACAGATATATTCATTGATATACAGTTCTTCACATTCACGGGACACACAGAGGTATTCAGTGATATACAGTTCCTCACATTCACAGGACACACAGAGGTATTCAGTGAAATATAGTTCCTCACATTCACAGGACACACAGGGGTATTCAGTGATATACAGTTCCTCACATTCACAGGACACACAGAGGTATTCAGTGAAATATAGTTCCTCACATTCACAGGACACACAGGGGTATTCAGTGATATACAGTTCCTCACATTCACTTGACACACAGAGGTATTCAGTGATATACAGTTCCTCACATTCACTGGACACACAGAGATATTCATTGCTACATAGTTTCTCACATTCACAGGACACACAGAGGTATTCAGTGATACATAGTTTCTCACATTCACAGGACTCACAGAGGGTATTCAGTGATACATAGTTCCTCACATCCATAAGACACAGAGGTATTCCGTGATATGCAGTTCCTCACATTCACAAGACACACTGAGGTACTCAGTGATATGTGGTTCCTCACCTCCACAAGGACACACAGATGTATTCAGTGATACATAGTTCCTCATATTCAGAAAACACACAGAGGTATTCAGTGATACCATAGTTCCTCACATCCACAGGACACACAGAGGTATTCAGTTATATACAGTTTCTGACATTCACAGGACACACTGAGGTATTCAGTGATATACAGTTCCTCACATTCACAGGACACACAGAGGTATTCAGTGATATATATGTTCTCTTATTCACAGGAGACACAGAGGTATTCAGTGATACATAGTTCCTCACTTCCACAGGACACACAGAGATATTCAGTGATATACTGTTCATCACATTCACAGGACACACAGAGGTATTCAGTGATACATAGTTTCTCACATTCACAGCACTCACAGAGGTATTCAGTGATACATAGTTCCTCACATTCACAGGACTCACAGAGGTATTCAGTGATATAGAGTTCTTCACATTCACAGGACAAACAGAGGTATTTAGTGATATACAGTTCCTCACATTCACAGGAATCACAGAGGTATTTAGTGATATACAGTTCCTCACATTCACAGGACACACAGAGGTATTCATTGCTACATAGTTTCTCACATTCACAGGACTCACAGAGGTATTCAGTGATACATAGTTCCTCACATCCATAAGACACAGAGGTATTCCGTGATATGCTGTTCCTCACATTCACAAGGACACACAGATGTATTCAGTGATACATACTTCCTCATATTCACAAAACACACAGAGATATTCAGTGATACCATAGTTCCTCACATTCACAGGACACACAGAGGTATTCAGTTATATACAGTTCCTCCCATTCACAGGACACACAGAGGTATTCAGTTATATACAGTTCCTAACATTCACAGGACACACTGAGGTATTCAGTGATATACAGTTCCTCACATTCACTGGACACACAGAGGTATTCAGTTATATACAGTTCCTCACAATCACTGACATTCACAGGACACACTGAGGGTATTCAGTGATATACAGTTCCTCACATTCACAGGACACACAGAGGTATTCAGTGATACATAGTTTCTCATATTCACAGGAGACACAGAGGTATTCAGTGATACATAGTTCCTCACCTCCACAGGACACACAGAGATATTCAGTGATATACAGTTCCTCCCATTCACAGGACACACAGAGGTATTCAGTGATGCATAGTTTCTCATATTTACTGGACACAGAAGTATTCAGTGATATACAGTTCCTCACATTCACTGGACACACAGAGGTATTCAGTGATATACAGTTTCTCATATCACAGGACACATAGAGGTATTCAGTAATACATAGTTCCTCACATCCATAAGACACAGAGGTATTCCGTGATATGCAGTTCCTCACATTCACAGGACTCACAGAGGTATTCGGTGATACATAGTTCCTCACCTCCACAAGACACACTGAGGTATTCGCTTATATATTGTTCCTCACATTCACAGGACACACAGAGGTACTCAGTGATATGTGGTTCCTCACCTTCACCAGAACACACAGATGTATTCAGTTATACATAGTTCCTAATATTCACAGGACACAGAGGTATTCCGTGATATTTGGTTCCTCACGTCCACAGGACACACAGAGATATTCAGTGATTTACATTTCTTCACATTCACAGGACACACAGAGATATTCAGTGATATACAGTTCCTCACATTCACAGGAGACACTGAGGTATTCAGTGATATACAGTTCCTCACATTCACAGGACACACAGAGATATTCAATCATATACAGTTCCTCACATTCAAAGGGCACACAGAGGTATTCAGTGATATACAGTTCCTCACATTCACAGGACACACAGAGGTATTCAGTGATATACAGTTCCTCACATTCACAGGACACACAGAGGTATTCAGTGATACATAGTTTCTCATATTCACAGGACACAGAGGTATTCAGTGATATACAGTTCCTCACATTCACTGGACAAAGAGAGGTATTCAGTGATACACAGTTCCTCACATTCACAGGACACACAGAGGGTATTCCGGGATACATTGTTCCTCACATCCACAAGGAAAGCAGAGGTATTCAGTGATATACAGTTCCTCACATCCAAAAGACAAACAGAGGTTTTCAGTGATATCCAGTTCCTCACATTCACAGGACAAACAGAGGTATTCAGTGATACATGGTTACTCACATCCACAGGACAAACAGGGGTATTCAGTGATATACAGTTCCTCACATTCACTGGACACTCAGAGGTATTCAGTGATACATAGTTCCTCACATTCACAGGACACACAGAGGTATTCAGTGATATACAGTTCCTCACATTCAGAGGACACACATAGGTATTCAGTGATATACAGTTCCTCACATTCACTTGACACACAGAGGTATTCAGTGATAAATAGTTCCTCACATCTATAAGACACAGAGGTATTCCGTGATATGCAGTTCCTCACATTCACAGGACACACAGAGGGTATTTCGTGATACAAAGTTCCTCACATTAACAGGACACACTGAGGTATTCGGTGATATATGGTTCCTCACATTCACAGGACACACAGATGTATTCAGTGATACATAGTTCCTCATATTCACAAAACACACAGAGATATTCAGTGATACATAGTTCCTCACATCCACAGGACACACAGAGATATTCAGTGTTATACACTTCTTCACAATCACGGGACACACAGAGGTATTCAGTGATATACAGTTCTTCACATTCACAGGACAGACAGAGGTATTCAGTGATATACAGTTCCTCACATTCACAGGACACACAGAGGTATTCAGTGATATACAGTTCCTCACATTCACAGGACACACTGAGATATTCAGTGATATATAGTTTATCACATCCATAGGACACACAGAGATATTCAGTGATATAGAGTTCTTCACATTCACAGGACAAACAGAGGTATTTAGTCATATACAGTTCCTCACATCCACAGGAATCACAGAGGTATTTAGTGATATACAGTTCCTCACATTCACAGGACACACAGAGGTATTCATTGCTACATAGTTTCTCACATTCACAGGACTCACAGAGGTATTCAGTGATACATAGTTCCTCACATCCATAAGACACAGAGGTATTCCGTGATATGCTGTTCCTCACATTCACAAGGACACACAGAGGTATTCGGTGATATATGGTTCCTCACATCCACATCACACACTGAGGTATTCCGTGATATTTGGTTCCTCACATTCACAGGACACACAGAGGTACTCAGTGATATGTGGTTCCTCACCTCCACAAGGACACACAGATGTATTCAGTGATACATACTTTCTAATATTCACAAAACACACAGAGATATTCAGTGATACCATAGTTCCTCACATCCACAGGACACACAGAGGTATTCAGTTATATACAGTTCCTAACATTCACAGGACAAACTGAGGTATTCAGTGATATACAGTTCCTCACATTCACAGGACACACAGAGGTATTCATTGATACATAGTTTCTCTTATTTACAGGAGACACAGAGGTATTCAGTGATACATAGTTCCTCACTTCCACAGGACACACAGAGATATTCAGTGATATACAGTTCATCACATTCACAGGACACACAGAGGTATTCAGTGATACATATTTTCTCACATTCACAGGACTCACCGAGGTATTCAGTGATACATAGTTCCTCACATCCATAAGAGACATAGGTATTCCGTGATATGCAGTTCCTCACATTCACAAGGACACACAGAGGTATTCGGTGATATATGGTTCCTCACATCCACAAGACACACTGAGGTATTCCGTGATATTTGGTTCCTCACATTCACAGGACACACAGAGGTACTCAGTGATATGTGGTTACTCACCTCCACAAGGACACACAGATGTATTCAGTGATACATAGTTCCTCATATTCACAAAACACCCAGAGATATTCAGTGATACCATAGTTCCTCACATCCACAGGACACACAGAGGTATTCAGTTATATACAGTTACTGACATTCACAGGAGACACTGAGGTATTCAGTGATATACAGTTCCTCACATTCACAGGACACACAGAGGTATTCAGTGATACATAGTTTCTCATATTCACAGGAGACACAGAGGTATTCAGTGATACATAGTTACTCACGTCCACAGGACACACAGAGATATTCAGTGATATGCAGTTCCTCCCATTCACAGGACACACAGAGGTATTCAGTGATACATAGTTTCTCATATTCACTGGACACAGAAGTATTCAGTGATATACAGTTCCTCACATTCACTGGACACACAGAGGTATTCAGTGATATACAGTTTCTCATATCACAGGACACATAGAGGTATTCAGTAATACATAGTTCCTCACATCCATAAGAAACAGAGGTATTCCGTGATATGCAGTTCCTCACATTCACAGGACTCACAGAGGTATTCGGTGATACATAGTTCCTCACCTCCACAAGACACACAGAGGTATTCGCTTATATATTGTTCCTCACATTCACAAGACACACAGAGGTACTCAGTGATTTGTGGTTCCTCACCTTCACCAGGACACACAGATGTATTCAGTTATACATAGTTCCTAATATTCACAGGACACAGAGGTATTCCGTGATATTTGGTTCCTCACGTCCACAGGACACACAGAGATATTCAGTGATTTACATTTCTTCACATTCACAGGACACACAGATATATTCAGTGATATACAGTTCCTCACATTCACAGGAAACACTGAGGTATTCAGTGATATACAGTTCCTCACATTCACAGGACACACAGAGATATTCAATCATATACAGTTCCTCACATTCAAAGGGCACACAGAGGTATTCAGTGATATACAGTTCCTCACATTCACAGGACACACAGAGGTATTCAGAGATACATAGTTTCTCATATTCACAGGACACAGAGGTATTCAGTGATATACAGTTCCTCACTTTCACTGGACACACAGAGGTATTCAGTGATAAATAGTTCCTCACATCCACAGGACACACAGAGATATTGAGTGATATACAGTTCTTCACAATCACGGGACACAGAGAGGTATTCAGTGATATACAGTTCTTCACATTCAGAGGACAGACTGAGGTATTCAGTGATATACAGTTCCTCACATTCACAGGACACACAGAGGTATTCAGTGATATACAGTTCCTAACATTCACAGGACACACTGAGGTATTCAGTGATATACAGTTTATCACATTCAAAGGACACACGGAGGTATTCAGTGATATACAGTTCCTAACATTCACAGGACACACAGAGGTATTCAGTGATATACAGTTCCTCACATTCACAGGACAAACTGAGGTATTCAGTTATATACAGTTCCTGACATTCACAGGACACACTGAGGTATTCAGTGATATACAGTTCCTCACATTCACAGGACACACAGAGGTATTCAGTGATACATAGTTTCTCATATTCACAGGAGACACAGAGGTATTCAGTGATACATAGTTCCTCACGTCCACAGGACACACAGAGATATTCAGTGATATACAGTTCCTCCCATTCACAGGACACACAGAGGTATTCAGTGATGCATAGTTTCTCATATTTACTGGACACAGAAGTATTCAGTGATATACAGTTCCTCACATTCACTGGACACACAGAGGTATTCAGTGATATACAGTTTCTCATATCACAGGACACATAGAGGTATTCAGTAATACATAGTTCCTCACATCCATAAGACACAGAGGTATTCCGTGATATGCAGTTCCTCACATTCACAGGACTCACAGAGGTATTCGGTGATACATAGTTCCTCACCTCCACAAGACACACAGAGGTATTCGCTTATATATTGTTCCTCACATTCACAGGACACACAGAGGTACTCAGTGATATGTGGTTCCTCACCTTCACCAGGACACACAGATGTATTCAGTTATACATAGTTCCTAATATTCACAGGACACAGAGGTATTCCGTGATATTTGGTTCCTCACGTCCACAGGACACACAGAGATATTCAGTGATTTACATTTCTTCACATTCACAGGACACACAGAGATATTCAGTGATATACAGTTCCTCACATTCACAGGAGACACTGAGGTATTCAGTGATATACAGTTCCTCACATTCACAGGACACACAGAGATATTCAATCATATACAGTTCCTCACATTCAAAGGGCACACAGAGGTATTCAGTGATATACAGTTCCTCACATTCACAGGACACACAGAGGTATTCAGTGATATACAGTTCCTCACATTCACAGGACACACAGAGGTATTCAGTGATACATAGTTTCTCATATTCACAGGACACAGAGGTATTCAGTGATATACAGTTCCTCACATTCACTGGACAAAGAGAGGTATTCAGTGATACACAGTTCCTCACATTCACAGGACACACAGAGGGTATTCCGGGATACATTGTTCCTCACATCCACAAGGAAAGCAGAGGTATTCAGTGATATACAGTTCCTCACATCCAAAAGACAAACAGAGGTTTTCAATGATATCCAGTTCCTCACATTCACAGGACAAACAGAGGTATTCAGTGATATATAGTTTATCACATCCACAGGACAAACAGGGGTATTCAGTGATATACAGTTCCTCACATTCACTGGACACTCAGAGGTATTCAGTGATACATAGTTCCTCACATTCACAGGACACACAGAGGTATTCAGTGATATACAGTTCCTCACATTCAGAGGACACACATAGGTATTCAGTGATATACAGTTCCTCACATTCACTTGACACACAGAGGTATTCAGTGATAAATAGTTCCTCACATCTATAAGACACAGAGGTATTCCGTGATATGCAGTTCCTCACATCACAGGACAGGACACACAGAGGTATTTCGTGACACAAAGTTCCTCACATTAACAGGACACACTGAGGTATTCGGTGATATATGGTTCCTCACATTCACAGGACACACAGATGTATTCAGTGATACATAGTTCCTCATATTCACAAAACACACAGAGATATTCAGTGATACATAGTTCCTCACATCCACAGGACACACAGAGATATTCAGTGTTATACACTTCTTCACAATCACGGGACACACAGAGGTATTCAGTGATATACAGTTCTTCACATTCACAGGACAGACAGAGGTATTCAGTGATATACAGTTCCTCACATTCACAGGACACACAGAGGTATTCAGTGATATACAGTTCCTCACATTCACAGGACACACTGAGATATTCAGTGATATATAGTTTATCACATCCATAGGACACACAGAGATATTCAGTGATATAGAGTTCTTCACATTCACAGGACAAACAGAGGTATTTAGTCATATACAGTTCCTCACATCCACAGGAATCACAGAGGTATTTAGTGATATACAGTTCCTCACATTCACAGGACACACAGAGGTATTCATTGCTACATAGTTTCTCACATTCACAGGACTCACAGAGGTATTCAGTGATACATAGTTCCTCACATCCATAAGACACAGAGGTATTCCGTGATATGCTGTTCCTCACATTCACAAGGACACACAGAGGTATTCAGTGATATATGGTTCCTCACATCCACATCACACACATGGACACACAGGGTATTCCGTGATATTTGGTTCCTCACATCCACATCACAGGACACATTCACAGAGGTACTCAGTGATATGTGGTTCCTCACCTGCACAAGGACACACAGATGTATTCAGTGATACATACTTTCTCATATTCACAAAACACACAGAGATATTCAGTGATACCATAGTTCCTCACATCCACAGGACACACAGAGGTATTCAGTTATATACAGTTCCTAACATTCACAGGACAAACTGAGGTATTCAGTGATCTACAGTTCCTCACATTCACAGGACACACAGAGGTATTCATTGATACATAGTTTCTCTTATTTACAGGAGACACAGAGGTATTCAGTGATACATAGTTCCTCACTTCCACAGGACACACAGAGATATTCAGTGATATACAGTTCATCACATTCACAGGACACACAGAGGTATTCAGTGATACATATTTTCTCACATTCACAGGACTCACCGAGGTATTCAGTGATACATAGTTCCTCACATCCATAAGAGACATAGGTATTCCGTGATATGCAGTTCCTCACATTCACAGAACACACAGAGGTATTCGGTGATATATGGTTCCTCACATCCACAAGACACACTGAGGTATTCCGTGATATTTGGTTCCTCACATTCACAGGACACACAGAGGTACTCAGTGATATGTGGTTACTCACCTCCACAAGGACACACAGATGTATTCAGTGATACATAGTTCCTCATATTCACAAAACACCCAGAGATATTCAGTGATACCATAGTTCCTCACATCCACAGGACACACAGAGGTATTCAGTTATATACAGTTACTGACATTCACAGGAGACACTGAGGTATTCAGTGATATACAGTTCCTCACATTCACAGGACACACAGAGGTATTCAGTGATACATAGTTTCTCATATTCACAGGAGACACAGAGGTATTCAGTGATACATAGTTACTCACGTCCACAGGACACACAGAGATATTCAGTGATATACAGTTCCTCCCATTCACAGGACACACAGAGGTATTCAGTGATACATAGTTTCTCATATTCACTGGACACAGAAGTATTCAGTGATATACAGTTCCTCACATTCACTGGACACACAGAGGTATTCAGTGATATACAGTTTCTCATATCACAGGACACATAGAGGTATTCAGTAATACATAGTTCCTCACATCCATAAGAAACAGAGGTATTCCGTGATATGCAGTTCCTCACATTCACAGGACTCACAGAGGTATTCGGTGATACATAGTTCCTCACCTCCACAAGACACACAGAGGTATTCGCTTATATATTGTTCCTCACATTCACAAGACACACAGAGGTACTCAGTGATTTGTGGTTCCTCACCTTCACCAGGACACACAGATGTATTCAGTTATACATAGTTCCTAATATTCACAGGACACAGAGGTATTCCGTGATATTTGGTTCCTCACGTCCACAGGACACACAGAGATATTCAGTGATTTACATTTCTTCACATTCACAGGACACACAGATATATTCAGTGATATACAGTTCCTCACATTCACAGGAAACACTGAGGTATTCAGTGATATACAGTTCCTCACATTCACAGGACACACAGAGGTATTCAGTGATATACAGTTCCTCACATTCACAGGACACACTGAGATATTCAATGATATATAGTTTATCACATTCAAAGGACACACGGAGGTATTCAGTGATATACAGTTCCTCACATTCACGGGACACACAGAGGTATTCAGTGATAAACAGTTCCTCACATTCACAGGACACTCAGAGGGTATTTCGTGATACAAAGTTCCTCACATTCACAGGACACACTGAGGTATTCGGTGATATATCGTTCCTCACATTCACAGGACACACAGATGTATTCAGTGATACATAGTTCCTCATATTCACAAAACACAGAGAGATATTCAGTGATACATAGTTCCTCACATCCACAGGACACACAGAGATATTCAGTGATATACAGTTCTTCACAATCACGGGACACACTGAGGTATTCAGTGATACATAGTTCCTCACATCCACAGGACACACAGAGATATTCAGTGATATACAGTTCTTCGCAATCACGGGACACACAGAGGTATTCAGTGATATACAGTTCTTCACATTCACAGGACAGACTGAGGTATTCAGTGATATACAGTTCCTCACATTCACAGGACACACAGGGGTATTCAGTGATATACATAATTTCTACATTCAAAGGACACATAGAGGTATTCAGTGATACACAGTTCCTCACTTCCATAAGACACAGAGGTATTCCGTGATATGCAGTTCCTCACATTCACACGACAAAACAGGTATTCAGTGATGTACAATTCCTCACATTCACAGGAATCACAGAGGTGTTCAGTGAAATACATTTCCTCTCACTCACAAGACACACAGAGGTATTCAGTTATATACAGTTCCTCACATTCACATGACACACAGTTGTCTTCTGTGAGAAACACTTGCTCTCATTCACAGGACACATAGAGGTATTCGGTGATACATAGTTTCTCATATTCACTGGACACAGAGATATATTCATTGATATACAGTTCTTCACATTCACAGGACACACAGAGGTATTCAGTGATATAGAGTTCCTCACATTCACAGGACACACATAGGTATTCAGTGATATACAGTTCCTCACATTCACTTGACACACAGAGGTATTCAGTGATAAATAGTTCCTCACATCTATAAGACACAGAGGTATTCCGTGATATGCAGTTCCTCACATTCACAGGACACACAGAGGGTATTTCGTGATACAAAGTTCCTCACATTAACAGGACACACTGAGGTATTCGGTGATATATGGTACCTCACATTCACAGGACACACAGATGTATTCAGTACATAGTTCCTCACATCCACAGGACACACAGAGATATTCAGTGTTATACACATCTTCACAATCACGGGACACACAGAGGTATTCAGTGATATACAGTTCTTCACATTCACAGGACAGACAGAGGTATTCAGTGATATACAGTTCCTCACATTCACAGGACACACAGAGGTATTCAGTGATATACAGTTCCTCACATTCACAAGACACACTGAGATATTCAGTGATATATAGTTTATCACATCCATAGGACACACAGAGATATTCAGTGATATAGAGTTCTTCACATTCACAGGACAAACAGAGGTATTTAGTGATATACAGTTCCTCACATCCACTGGAATCACAGAGGTATTTAGTGATATACAGTTCCTCACATTCACAGGACACACAGAGGTATTCATTGCTACATAGTTTCTCACATTCACAGGACTCACAGAGGTATTCAGTGATACATAGTTCCTCACATCCATAAGACACAGAGGTATTCCGTGATATGCTGTTCCTCACATTCACAAGGACACACAGAGGTATTCGGTGATATATGGTTCCTCACATCCACATCACACACTGAGGTATTCCGTGATATTTGGTTCCTCACATTCACAGGACACACAGAGGTACTCAGTGATATGTGGTTCCTCACCTCCACAAGGACACACAGATGTATTCAGTGATACATACTTTCTCATATTCACAAAACACACAGAGATATTCAGTGATACCATAGTTCCTCACATCCACAGGACACACAGAGGTATTCAGTTATATACAGTTCCTAACATTCACAGGACAAACTGAGGTATTCAGTGATATACAGTTCCTCACATTCACAGGACACACAGAGGTATTCATTGATACATAGTTTCTCTTATTCACAGGAGACACAGAGGTATTCAGTGATACATAGTTCCTCACTTCCACAGGACACACAGAGATATTCAGTGATATACAGTTCATCACATTCACAGGACACACAGAGGTATTCAGTGATACATATTTTCTCACATTCACAGGACTCACCGAGGTATTCAGTGATACATAGTTCCTCACATCCATAAGAGACATAGGTATTCCGTGATATGCAGTTCCTCACATTCACAGGACACACAGAGGTATTCGGTGATATATGGTTCCTCACATCCACAAGACACACTGAGGTATTCCGTGATATTTGGTTCCTCACATTCACAGGACACACAGAGGTACTCAGTGATATGTGGTTACTCACCTCCACAAGGACACACAGATGTATTCAGTGATACATAGTTCCTCATATTCACAAAACACCCAGAGATATTCAGTGATACCATAGTTCCTCACATCCACAGGACACACAGAGGTATTCAGTTATATACAGTTACTGACATTCACAGGAGACACTGAGGTATTCAGTGATATACAGTTCCTCACATTCACAGGACACACAGAGGTATTCAGTGATACATAGTTTCTCATATTCACAGGAGACACAGAGGTATTCAGTGATACATAGTTACTCACGTCCACAGGACACACAGAGATATTCAGTGATATACAGTTCCTCCCATTCACAGGACACACAGAGGTATTCAGTGATACATAGTTTCTCATATTCACTGGACACAGAAGTATTCAGTGATATACAGTTCCTCACATTCACTGGACACACAGAGGTATTCAGTGATATACAGTTTCTCATATCACAGGACACATAGAGGTATTCAGTAATACATAGTTCCTCACATCCATAAGAAACAGAGGTATTCCGTGATATGCAGTTCCTCACATTCACAGGACTCACAGAGGTATTCGGTGATACATAGTTCCTCATCTTCACAAGACACACAGAGGTATTCGCTTATATATTGTTCCTCACATTCACAAGACACACAGAGGTACTCAGTGATTTGTGGTTCCTCACCTTCACCAGGACACACAGATGTATTCAGTTATACATAGTTCCTAATATTCACAGGACACAGAGGTATTCCGTGATATTTGGTTCCTCACGTCCACAGGACACACAGAGATATTCAGTGATTTACATTTCTTCACATTCACAGGACACACAGATATATTCAGTGATATACAGTTCCTCACATTCACAGGAAACACTGAGGTATTCAGTGATATACAGTTCCTCACATTCACAGGACACACAGAGATATTCAATCATATACAGTTCCTCACATTCAAAGGGCACACAGAAATATTCAGTGATATACAGTTCCTCACATTCACAGGACACACAGAGGTATTCAGAGATACATAGTTTCTCATATTCACAGGACACAGAGGTATTCAGTGATATACAGTTCCTCACTTTCACTGGACACACTGAGGTATTCAGTGATAAATAGTTCCTCACATCCACAGGACACACAGAGATATTGAGTGATATACAGTTCTTCACAATCACGGGACACAGAGAGGTATTCAGTGATATACAGTTCTTCACATTCACAGGACAGACTGAGGTATTCAGTGATATACAGTTCCTCACATTCACAGGACACACAGAGGTATTCAGTGATATACAGTTCCTCACATTCACAGGACACACTGAGATATTCAGTGATATATAGTTTATCACATTCAAAGGACACACGGAGGTATTCAGTGATATAGAGTTCTTCACATTCACGGGACACACAGAGGTATTCAGTGATAAACAGTTCCTCACATTCACAGGACACACAGAGGGTATTTCTGTGATACAAAGTTCCTCACATTCACAGGACACACTGAGGTATTCGGTGATATATCGTTCCTCACATTCACAGGACACACAGATGTATTCAGTGATACATAGTTCCTCATATTCACAAAACACACAGAGATATTCAGTGATACATAGTTCCTCACATCCACAGGACACACAGAGATATTCAGTGATATACAGTTCTTCACAATCACGGGACACACTGAGGTATTCAGTGATACATAGTTCCTCACATCCACAGGACACACAGAGATATTCAGTGATATACAGTTCTTCACAATCACGGGACACACAGAGGTATTCAGTGATATACAGTTCTTCACATTCACAGGACAGACTGAGGTATTCAGTGATATACAGTTCCTTACATTCACAGGACACACAGGGGTATTCAGTGATATACATAATTTCTACATTCAAAGGACACATAGAGGTATTCAGTGATACACAGTTCCTCACTTCCATAAGACACAGAGGTATTCCGTGATATGCAGTTCCTCACATTCACACGACAAAACAGGTATTCAGTGATGTACAATTCCTCACATTCACAGGAATCACAGAGGTATTCAGTGAAATACATTTCCTCTCACTCACAAGACACACTGAGGTATTCAGTTATATACAGTTCCTCACATTCACATGACACACAGTTGTCTTCTGTGAGAAACACTTGCTCTCATTCACAGGACACACAGAGGTATTCGGTGATACATAGTTTCTCATATTCACTGGACACAGAGATATATTCATTGATATACAGTTCTTCACATTCACAGGACACACAGAGGTATTCAGTGATATAGAGTTCCTCACATTCACAGGACACACAGAGGCATTCAGTGATATACAGTTCCTCACATTCACAGGACACACAGGGGTATTCAGTGATATACATAATTTCTACATTCACTTGACACATAGAGGTATTCAGTGATACATAGTTCCTCACATCCATAAGACACAGAGGTATTCAGTGATACATAGTTTCTCACATTCACAGGACTCACAGAGGTATTCAGTGATACATAGTTTCTCACATTCACAGGACTCACAGAGGTATTCAGTGATACATAGTTCCTAACATCCATAAGAAACAGAGGTATTCCGTGATATTTGGTTCCTCACATTCACAGGACACACAGAGGTACTCAGTGATATGTGGTTCCTCACCTCCACAAGGACACACAGATGTATTCAGTGATACATACTTTCTCATATTCACAAAACACACAGAGATATTCAGTGATACCATAGTTCCTCACATCCACAGGACACACAGAGGTATTCAGTTATATACAGTTCCTAACATTCACAGGACAAACTGAGGTATTCAGTGATATACAGTTCCTCACATTCACAGGACACACAGAGGTATTCATTGATACATAGTTTCTCTTATTTACAGGAGACACAGAGGTATTCAGTGATACATAGTTCCTCACTTCCACAGGACACACAGAGATATTCAGTGATATACAGTTCATCACATTCACAGGACACACAGAGGTATTCAGTGATACATATTTTCTCACATTCACAGGACTCACCGAGGTATTCAGTGATACATAGTTCCTCACATCCATAAGAGACATAGGTATTCCGTGATATGCAGTTCCTCACATTCACAGGACACACAGAGGTATTCGGTGATATATGGTTCCTCACATCCACAAGACACACTGAGGTATTCCGTGATATTTGGTTCCTCACATTCACAGGACACACAGAGGTACTCAGTGATATGTGGTTACTCACCTCCACAAGGACACACAGATGTATTCAGTGATACATAGTTCCTCATATTCACAAAACACCCAGAGATATTCAGTGATACCATAGTTCCTCACATCCACAGGACACACAGAGGTATTCAGTTATATACAGTTACTGACATTCACAGGAGACACTGAGGTATTCAGTGATATACAGTTCCTCACATTCACAGGACACACAGAGGTATTCAGTGATACATAGTTTCTCATATTCACAGGAGACACAGAGGTATTCAGTGATACATAGTTACTCACGTCCACAGGACACACAGAGATATTCAGTGATATACAGTTCCTCCCATTCACAGGACACACAGAGGTATTCAGTGATACATAGTTTCTCATATTCACTGGACACAGAAGTATTCAGTGATATACAGTTCCTCACATTCACTGGACACACAGAGGTATTCAGTGATATACAGTTTCTCATATCACAGGACACATAGAGGTATTCAGTAATACATAGTTCCTCACATCCATAAGAAACAGAGGTATTCCGTGATATGCAGTTCCTCACATTCACAGGACTCACAGAGGTATTCGGTGATACATAGTTCCTCATCTTCACAAGACACACAGAGGTATTCGCTTATATATTGTTCCTCACATTCACAAGACACACAGAGGTACTCAGTGATTTGTGGTTCCTCACCTTCACCAGGACACACAGATGTATTCAGTTATACATAGTTCCTAATATTCACAGGACACAGAGGTATTCCGTGATATTTGGTTCCTCACGTCCACAGGACACACAGAGATATTCAGTGATTTACATTTCTTCACATTCACAGGACACACAGATATATTCAGTGATATACAGTTCCTCACATTCACAGGAAACACTGAGGTATTCAGTGATATACAGTTCCTCACATTCACAGGACACACAGAGATATTCAATCATATACAGTTCCTCACATTCAAAGGGCACACAGAGGTATTCAGTGATATACAGTTCCTCACATTCACAGGACACACAGAGGTATTCAGAGATACATAGTTTCTCATATTCACAGGACACAGAGGTATTCAGTGATATACAGTTCCTCACTTTCACTGGACACACAGAGGTATTCAGTGATAAATAGTTCCTCACATCCACAGGACACACAGAGATATTGAGTGATATACAGTTCTTCACAATCACGGGACACAGAGAGGTATTCAGTGATATACAGTTCTTCACATTCACAGGACAGACTGAGGTATTCAGTGATATACAGTTCCTCACATTCACAGGACACACAGAGGTATTCAGTGATATACAGTTCCTCACATTCACAGGACACACTGAGATATTCAGTGATATATAGTTTATCACATTCAAAGGACACACGGAGGTATTCAGTGATATAGAGTTCTTCACATTCACGGGACACACAGAGGTATTCAGTGATAAACAGTTCCTCACATTCACAGGACACACAGAGGGTATTTCGTGATACAAAGTTCCTCACATTCACAGGACACACTGAGGTATTCGGTGATATATCGTTCCTCACATTCACAGGACACACAGATGTATTCAGTGATACATAGTTCCTCATATTCACAAAACACACAGAGATATTCAGTGATACATAGTTCCTCACATCCACAGGACACACAGAGATATTCAGTGATATACAGTTCTTCACAATCACGGGACACACTGAGGTATTCAGTGATACATAGTTCCTCACATCCACAGGACACACAGAGATATTCAGTGATATACAGTTCTTCACAATCACGGGACACACAGAGGTATTCAGTGATATACAGTTCTTCACATTCACAGGACAGACTGAGGTATTCAGTGATATACAGTTCCTTACATTCACAGGACACACAGGGGTATTCAGTGATATACATAATTTCTACATTCAAAGGACACATAGAGGTATTCAGTGATACACAGTTCCTCACTCCATAAGACACAGAGGTATTCCGTGATATGCAGTTCCTCACATTCACACGACAAAACAGGTATTCAGTGATGTACAATTCCTCACATTCACAGGAATCACAGAGGTATTCAGTGAAATACATTTCCTCTCACTCACAAGACACACAGAGGTATTCAGTTATATACAGTTCCTCACATTCACATGACACACAGTTGTCTTCTGTGAGAAACACTTGCTCTCATTCACAGGACACACAGAGGTATTCGGTGATACATAGTTTCTCATATTCACTGGACACAGAGATATATTCATTGATATACAGTTCTTCACATTCACAGGACACACAGAGGTATTCAGTGATATAGAGTTCCTCACATTCACAGGACACACAGAGACATTCAGTGATATACAGTTCCTCACATTCACAGGACACACAGGGGTATTCAGTGATATACATAATTTCTACATTCACTTGACACATAGAGGTATTCAGTGATACATAGTTCCTCACATCCATATGACACAGAGGTATTCAGTGATACATAGTTTCTCACATTCACAGGACTCACAGAGGTATTCAGTGATACATAGTTTCTCACATTCACAGGACTCACAGAGGTATTCAGTGATACATAGTTCCTAACATCCATAAGAAACAGAGGTATTCCGTGATATGCAGTTCCTCACATTCACAGGACACACAGAGGTATTCGGTGATACATGGTTCCTCACATCCACAAGACACACAGAGGTATTCCGTGATATTTGGTTCCTCACATTCACAGGACACACAGAGGTACTCAGTGATATGTGGTTCCTCACCTCCACAAGGACACACAGATGTACTCAGTGATACCATAGTTCCTCACATCCACAGGACACACAGAGGTATTCAGTTATATACAGTTCCTCACATTCACAGGACACACTGAGGTATTCAGTGATATACAGTTCCTCACATTCACAGGACACACAGAGGTATTCAGTGATACATAGTTTCCTTATTCACAGGACACACAGAGGTATTCAGTGATATACAGTTCCTCACATTCACAGGACACACAGAGATATTCAGTGATATATAGTTTATCACATCCACAGGAAACACAGATATATTCAGTGATATAGAGTTCTTCACATTCACAGGACAAACAGAGGTATTCAGTGATATACAGTTCCTCATATTCACTGGAAACAGAAGTATTCAGTGATATACAGTTCCTCACATTCACAGGGCTCACAGAGGTATTCGGTGATACATAGTTCCTCACATTCACAAGACACACAGAGGTATTCGCTTATATATTGTTCCTCACATTCACAGGACACACAGAGGTACTCAGTGAAATGTGGTTTCTCATCTTCACCAGGACACACAGATGTATTCAGTTATACATAGTTCCTCATATTCACAGGACACACAGAGATATTCAGTGATATAGAGTTCGTCACATCCACAGGACACACTGAGATATTCAGTGATGTACAGTTCCTCACATTCACAGGACACACAGAGGTATTCAGTGATATACAGTTCCTCACATTCACAGGACACACAGAGGTATTCAGTGATATACAGTTCCTCACATTCACAGGACACACAGAGGTATTCAGTGATATACAGTTCCTCACATTCACAGGACACCCAGAGGTATTCAGTGATATACAGTTCCTCACATTCACAGAACACACAGAGGTATTCAGTGATACATAGTTTCTCATATTCACTGAACACAGAGAGGTATTCAGTGATATACAGTTCCTCCCATTCACAGGACACACAGAGGTATTCAGTGATACATAGTTTCTCATATTCACTGGACACAGAAGTATTCAGTGATATACAGTTCCTCACATTCACTGGACACACAGAGGTATTCAGTGATATACAGTTTCTCATATCACAGGACACATAGAGGTATTCAGTAATACATAGTTCCTCACATCCATAAGAAACAGAGGTATTCCGTGATATGCAGTTCCTCACATTCACAGGACTCACAGAGGTATTCGGTGATACATAGTTCCTCACCTCCACAAGACACACAGAGGTATTCGCTTATATATTGTTCCTCACATTCACAAGACACACAGAGGTACTCAGTGATTTGTGGTTCCTCACCTTCACCAGGACACACAGATGTATTCAGTTATACATAGTTCCTAATATTCACAGGACACACTGAGGTATTCCGTGATATTTGGTTCCTCACGTCCACAGGACACACAGAGATATTCAGTGATTTACATTTCTTCACATTCACAGGACACACAGATATATTCAGTGATATACAGTTCCTCACATTCACAGGAAACACTGAGGTATTCAGTGATATACAGTTCCTCACATTCACAGGACACACAGAGATATTCAATCATATACAGTTCCTCACATTCAAAGGGCACACAGAGGTATTCAGTGATATACAGTTCCTCACATTCACAGGACACAGAGAGGTATTCAGAGATACATAGTCTCTCATATTCACAGGACACAGAGGTATTCAGTGATATACAGTTCCTCACTTTCACTGGACACACAGAGGTATTCAGTGATAAATAGTTCCTCACATCCACAGGACACACAGAGATATTGAGTGATATACAGTTCTTCACAATCACGGGACACAGAGAGGTATTCAGTGATATACAGTTCTTCACATTCACAGGACAGACTGAGGTATTCAGTGATGTACAGTTCCTCACATTCACAGGACACACAGAGGTATTCAGTGATATACAGTTCCTCACATTCACAGGACACACTGAGATATTCAGTGATATATAGTTTATCACATTCAAAGGACACACGGAGGTATTCAGTGATATACAGTTCCTCACATTCACGGGACACACAGAGGTATTCAGTGATAAACAGTTCCTCACATTCACAGGACACACAGAGGGTATTTCGTGATACAAAGTTCCTCACATTCACAGGACACACTGAGGTATTCGGTGATACATCGTTCCTCACATTCACAGGACACACAGATGTATTCAGTGATACATAGTTCCTCATATTCACAAAACACACAGAGATATTCAGTGATACATAGTTCCTCACATCCACAGGACACACAGAGATATTCAGTGATATACAGTTCTTCACAATCACGGGACACACTGAGGTATTCAGTGATACATAGTTCCTCACATCCACAGGACACACAGAGATATTCAGTGATATACAGTTCTTCACAATCACGGACACACAGAGGTATTCAGTGATATACAGTTCTTCACATTCACAGGACAGACTGAGGTATTCAGTGATATACAGTTCCTCACATTCACAGGACACACAGGGGTATTCAGTGATATACATAATTTCTACATTCAAAGGACACATAGAGGTATTCAGTGATACACAGTTCCTCACTTCCATAAGACACAGAGGTATTCCGTGATATGCAGTTCCTCACATTCACACGACAAAACAGGTATTCAGTGATGTACAATTCCTCACATTCACAGGAATCACAGAGGTATTCAGTGAAATACATTTCCTCTCACTCACAAGACACACAGAGGTATTCAGTTATATACAGTTCCTCACATTCACATGACACACAGTTGTCTTCTGTGAGAAACACTTGCTCTCATTCACAGGACACACAGAGGTATTCGGTGATACATAGTTTCTCATATTCACTGGACACAGAGATATATTCATTGATATACAGTTCTTCACATTCACAGGACACACAGAGGTATTCAGTGATATAGAGTTCCTCACATTCACAGGACACACAGAGGCATTCAGTGATATACAGTTCCTCACATTCACAGAACACACAGGGGTATTCAGTGATATACATAATTTCTACATTCACTTGACACATAGAGGTATTCAGTGATACATAGTTCCTCACATCCATATGACACAGAGGTATTCAGTGATACATAGTTTCTCACATTCACAGGACTCACAGAGGTATTCAGTGATACATAGTTTCTCACATTCACAGGACTCACAGAGGTATTCAGTGATACATAGTTCCTAACATCCATAAGAAACAGAGGTATTCCGTGATATGCAGTTCCTCACATTCACAGGACACACAGAGGTATTCGGTGATACATGGTTCCTCACATCCACAAGACACACAGAGGTATTCCGTGATATTTGGTTCCTCACATTCACAGGACAGACAGAGGTACTCAGTGATATGTGGTTCCTCACCTCCACAAGGACACACAGATGTACTCAGTGATACCATAGTTCCTCACATCCACAGGACACACAGAGGTATTCAGTTATATACAGTTCCTCACATTCACAGGACACACTGAGGTATTCAGTGATATACAGTTCCTCACATTCACAGGACACACAGAGGTATTCAGTGATACATAGTTTCCTTATTCACAGGACACACAGAGGTATTCAGTGATATACAGTTCCTCACATTCACAGGACACACAGAGGTATTCAGTGATACATAGTTTCCTTATTCACAGGACAAACAGAGGTATTCAGTGATATACAGTTCCTCATATTCACTGGAAACAAGTATTCAGTGATATACAGTTCCTCACATTCACAGGGCTCACAGAGGTATTCGGTGATACATAGTTCCTCACATTCACAAGACACACAGAGGTATTCGCTTATATATTGTTCCTCACATTCACAGGACACACAGAGGTACTCAGTGAAATGTGGTTTCTCATCTTCACCAGGACACACAGATGTATTCAGTTATACATAGTTCCTCATATTCACAGGACACACAGAGATATTCAGTGATATAGAGTTCGTCACATCCACAGGACACACTGAGATATTCAGTGATATACAGTTCCTCACATTCACAGGACACACAGAGGTATTCAGTGATATACAGTTCCTCACATTCACAGGACACACAGAGGTATTCAGTGATATACAGTTCCTCACATTCACAGGACACACAGAGGTATTCAGTGATATACAGTTCCTCACATTCACAGGACACCCAGAGGTATTCAGTGATATACAGTTCCTCACATTCACAGAACACACAGATGTATTCAGTGATACATAGTTTCTCATATTCACTGAACACAGAGAGGTATTCAGTGATATACAGTTCCTCACATTCACAGGACACACAGAGGTATTCAGTGATATACAGTTCCTCACATTCACAGGACACAGAGAGGTATTCAGAGATACATAGTCTCTCATATTCACAGGACACAGAGGTATTCAGTGATATACAGTTCCTCACTTTCACTGGACACACAGAGGTATTCAGTGATAAATAGTTCCTCACATCCACAGGACACACAGAGATATTGAGTGATATACAGTTCTTCACAATCACGGGACACAGAGAGGTATTCAGTGATATACAGTTCTTCACATTCACAGGACAGACTGAGGTATTCAGTGATGTACAGTTCCTCACATTCACAGGACACACAGAGGTATTCAGTGATATACAGTTCCTCACATTCACAGGACACACTGAGATATTCAGTGATATATAGTTTATCACATTCAAAGGACACACGGAGGTATTCAGTGATATACAGTTCCTCACATTCACGGGACACACAGAGGTATTCAGTGATAAACAGTTCCTCACATTCACAGGACACACAGAGGGTATTTCGTGATACAAAGTTCCTCACATTCACAGGACACACTGAGGTATTCGGTGATACATCGTTCCTCACATTCACAGGACACACAGATGTATTCAGTGATACATAGTTCCTCATATTCACAAAACACACAGAGATATTCAGTGATACATAGTTCCTCACATCCACAGGACACACAGAGATATTCAGTGATATACAGTTCTTCACAATCACGGGACACACTGAGGTATTCAGTGATACATAGTTCCTCACATCCACAGGACACACAGAGATATTCAGTGATATACAGTTCTTCACAATCACGGGACACACAGAGGTATTCAGTGATATACAGTTCTTCACATTCACAGGACAGACTGAGGTATTCAGTGATATACAGTTCCTCACATTCACAGGACACACAGGGGTATTCAGTGATATACATAATTTCTACATTCAAAGGACACATAGAGGTATTCAGTGATACACAGTTCCTCACTTCCATAAGACACAGAGGTATTCCGTGATATGTGATTCCTCACATTCTCCTCACATTCAGTGATACACGACAAAACAGGTATTCAGTGATGTACAATTCCTCACATTCACAGGAATCACAGAGGTATTCAGTGAAATACATTTCCTCTCACTCACAAGACACACAGAGGTATTCAGTTATATACAGTTCCTCACATTCACATGACACACAGTTGTCTTCTGTGAGAAACACTTGCTCTCATTCACAGGACACACAGAGGTATTCGGTGATACATAGTTTCTCATATTCACTGGACACAGAGATATATTCATTGATATACAGTTCTTCACATTCACAGGACACACAGAGGTATTCAGTGATATAGAGTTCCTCACATTCACAGGACACACAGAGGCATTCAGTGATATACAGTTCCTCACATTCACAGAACACACAGGGGTATTCAGTGATATACATAATTTCTACATTCACTTGACACATAGAGGTATTCAGTGATACATAGTTCCTCACATCCATATGACACAGAGGTATTCAGTGATACATAGTTTCTCACATTCACAGGACTCACAGAGGTATTCAGTGATACATAGTTTCTCACATTCACAGGACTCACAGAGGTATTCAGTGATACATAGTTCCTAACATCCATAAGAAACAGAGGTATTCCGTGATATGCAGTTCCTCACATTCACAGGACACACAGAGGTATTCGGTGATACATGGTTCCTCACATCCACAAGACACACAGAGGTATTCCGTGATATTTGGTTCCTCACATTCACAGGACAGACAGAGGTACTCAGTGATATGTGGTTCCTCACCTCCACAAGGACACACAGATGTACTCAGTGATACCATAGTTCCTCACATCCACAGGACACACAGAGGTATTCAGTTATATACAGTTCCTCACATTCACAGGACACACTGAGGTATTCAGTGATATACAGTTCCTCACATTCACAGGACACACAGAGGTATTCAGTGATACATAGTTTCCTTATTCACAGGACACACAGAGGTATTCAGTGATATACAGTTCCTCACATTCACAGGACACACAGAGGTATTCAGTGATACATAGTTTCCTTATTCACAGGACAAACAGAGGTATTCAGTGATATACAGTTCCTCATATTCACTGGAAACAGAAGTATTCAGTGATATACAGTTCCTCACATTCACAGGGCTCACAGAGGTATTCGGTGATACATAGTTCCTCACATTCACAAGACACACAGAGGTATTCGCTTATATATTGTTCCTCACATTCACAGGACACACAGAGGTACTCAGTGAAATGTGGTTTCTCATCTTCACCAGGACACACAGATGTATTCAGTTATACATAGTTCCTCATATTCACAGGACACACAGAGATATTCAGTGATATAGAGTTCGTCACATCCACAGGACACACTGAGATATTCAGTGATATACAGTTCCTCACATTCACAGGACACACAGAGGTATTCAGTGATATACAGTTCCTCACATTCACAGGACACACAGAGGTATTCAGTGATATACAGTTCCTCACATTCACAGGACACACAGAGGTATTCAGTGATATACAGTTCCTCACATTCACAGGACACCCAGAGGTATTCAGTGATATACAGTTCCTCACATTCACAGAACACACAGATGTATTCAGTGATACATAGTTTCTCATATTCACTGAACACAGAGAGGTATTCAGTGATATACAGTTCCTCACATTCACAGGACACACAGAGGTATTCAGTGATACACAGTTTCTCATTTTCAATGGACACAGATGTATTCAGTGATATACAGTTCCTCACATTTACTGGACACACAGAGGTATTTAGTGATATACAGTTTCTCAAATTCACTGGACACATAGAGGTATTCAGTGATACATAGTTCCTCATATCTATAAGACACAGAGGTATTCCGTGATATGCAGTTCCTCACATTCACAGGACACACAGAGGGTATTCAGTGATACATAGTTCCTCACATCCACAATACACAGAGGTATTCGGTGATATATGGTTCCGCACATTCACAGGACACACAGAGGTACTCAATGATATGTGGTTCCTCACCTCCACAAGGACACACAGAGATATTCAGTGATACATTGTTCCTCACATTCACAGGACACACAGAGGTACTCAGTGAAATGTGGTTTCTCATCTTCACCAGGACACACAGATGTATTCAGTTATACATAGTTCCTCATATTCACAGGACACACAGAGATATTCAGTGATATAGAGTTCGTCACATCCACAGGACACACTGAGATATTCAGTGATATACAGTTCCTCACATTCACAGGACACACAGAGGTATTCAGTGATATACAGTTCCTCACATTCACAGGACACACAGAGGTATTCAGTGATATACAGTTCCTCACATTCACAGGACACACAGAGGTATTCAGTGATATACAGTTCCTCACATTCACAGGACACCCAGAGGTATTCAGTGATATACAGTTCCTCACATTCACAGAACACACAGATGTATTCAGTGATACATAGTTTCTCATATTCACTGAACACAGAGAGGTATTCAGTGATATACAGTTCCTCACATTCACAGGACACACAGAGGTATTCAGTGATACATAGTTTCTCATTTTCAATGGACACAGATGTATTCATTGATATACAGTTCCTCACATTTACTGGACACACAGAGGTATTTAGTGATATACAGTTTCTCAAATTCACTGGACACATAGAGGTATTCAGTGATACATAGTTCCTCATATCTATAAGACACAGAGGTATTCCGTGATATGCAGTTCCTCACATTCACTGGACACACAGAGGGTATTCAGTGATACATAGTTCCTCACATCCACAATACACAGAGGTATTCGGTGATATATGGTTCCGCACATTCACAGGACACACAGAGGTACTCAATGATATGTGGTTCCTCACCTCCACAAGGACACACAGAGATATTCAGTGATACATAGTTCCTCACATTCACAGGACACTCAGAGATATTCAGTGATGTACATTTCTTCACATTCACGGGACACACAGAGATATTCAGTGATATACAGTTCCTCACATTCAGAAGAAACACTGAGATATTCAGTGATATACAGTTCCCCACATTCACAGGACACACAGAGGTATTCAGTGATATACAGTTCCTCACATTCATAGGACACACAGAGGTATTCAGTGATATACAGTTCCTCACATTCACAGGACACACAGAGGTATTCAGTGATATACAGTTCCTCACATTCACAGGACACACAGAGGTATTCAGTGATATACAGTTCCTCACATTCACAGAACACACAGAGGTATTCAGTGATACATAGTTTCTCATATTCACTGAACACAGAGAGGTATTCAGTGATATACAGTTCCTCACATTCACAGGACACACAGAGGTATTCAGTGATACATAGTTTCTCATTTTCAATGGACACAGATGTATTCATTGATATACAGTTCCTCACATTTACTGGACACACAGAGGTATTTAGTGATATACAGTTTCTCAAATTCATTGGACACATAGAGGTATTCAGTGATACATAGTTCCTCATATCTATAAGACACAGAGGTATTCCGTGATATGCAGTTCCTCACATTCACTTGACACACAGAGGGTATTCAGTGATACATAGTTCCTCACATCCACAAGACACACAGAGGTATTCGGTGATATATGGTTCCGCACATTCACAGGACACACAGAGGTACTCAATGATATACATTTCTTCACATTCACGGGACACACAGAGATATTCAGTGATATACAGTTCCTCACATTCAGAAGAAACACTGAGGTATTCAGTGATATACAGTTCCTCAGATTCACAGGACACACAGAGGTACTCAGTGATATCTGGTTCCTCATCTCCACAAGGACACACAGAGATATTTAGTGATACATAGTTCCTCACATCCACAGGACACACAGAGATATTCAGTGATATACATTTCTTCACATTCACGGTACACACAGAGATATTCAGTGATACATACTTCCTCACATTCACAAGAAACACTGAGGTATTCAGTGATATACAGTTCCTCACATTCACAGGGGACAGAGAGATATTCAATGATATACAGTTCCTCACATTCAAAGGACACACAGAGGTATTCAGTGATATCCAGTTCCTCACATTCACAGGACACACAGAGGTATTCAGTGATACATAGTTTCTCATATTCACAGGACACAGAGGTATTCAGTGATATACAGTTCCTCACATTCACTGGACAAAGAGAGGTATTGAGTGATATACAGTTCCTCACATTCACAGGACACACAGAGGGTATTCCGTGATACATAGTTCCTCACATCCACAAGAAAAACAGAGGTATTCATTGATATACAGTTCCTCTCATCCAAAAGACAAAGAGAGGTATTCAGTGATAACAACTTCCTCACATTCACAAGACAAACAGAGGTATTCAGTGATACATGGTTCCTCACATCCACAGGACAAACAGAGGTATTCAGTAATATACAGTTCCTCGCATTCACAGGACACACAGAGGTATTCAGTGATATGCAGTTCCTCACATTCACAGGACACACAGAGGTATTCAGTGATAACCAGTTCCTCTCATTCACAGGACACACAGAGGTATTCAGTGTTACATTGTTCCTCACATCCACAGGACAAACAGAGGTATTCAGTGATACATAGTTCCTCACATTCACGGGGCACACAGATATATTCAGTGATATACAGTTCTTCACATTCACGGGACATACAGAGGTATTCAGTGATATACAGTTCCTCACATTCACAGGGCACACAGATATATTCAGTGATATACAGTTCTTCACATTCATCGGACATACAGAGGTATTCAGTGATATACAGTTCCTCACATTCACAGGACACACAGAGGTATTCAGTGATATACAGTTCCTGACATTCACAGGACACACTGAGGTATTCAGTGATATACAGTTCCTCACATTCACTGGACACACAGAGGTATTCAGTGATACATAGTTTCTCATATTCACTGGACACAGATGTATTCAGTGATATACAGTTCCTCACATTCACAGGACACACAGAGATATTCAGTGATATACAGTTTCTCAAATTCACTGGACACATAGAGGTATTCAGTGATACATAGTACCTCACATAAATAAGACACAGAGGTATTCCGTGATATGCAGTTCCTCACATTCACGAGACACACAGGGGGTATTCAGTGATACATACTTCCTCACATCCACAAGACACACAGAGGCATTCGGTGATATATGGTTCCTCACATTCACAGGACACACAGAGGTACTCAGTGATATGTGGTTCCTCACATAAATAAGACACAGAGGTATTCCGTGATATGCAGTTCCTCACATTCACAGGACACACAGGGGTTTTCGGTGATATATGGTTCCTCACATCCACAAGACACACAGAGGTATTCGGTGATATATGGCTCCTCACATTCACAGGACACACAGAGGTACTCAGTGATATGTGGTTCCTCACCTCCACAAGGACACACAAAGATATTCAGTGATACATAGTTCCTCACATCCACGGGACACACAGAGGTTTTCAGTGATACATAGTTTCTCATATTCACTGAACACAGAGAGGTATTCAGTGATATACAGTTCCTCACATTCACAGGACACACATAGGTATTCAGTGATACATAGTTTCTCCTTTTCAATGGACACAGATGTATTCATTGATATACAGTTCCTCACATTTACTGGACACACAGAGGTATTTAGTGATATACAGTTTCTCAAATTCACTGGACACATAGAGGTATTCAGTGATACATAGTTCCTCACATCTATAAGACACAGAGGTATTCCGTGATATGCAGTTCCTCACATTCACTGGACACACAGAGGGTATTCAGTGATACATAGTTCCTCGCATCCACAAGACACACAGAGGTATTCGGTGATATATGGTTCCGCACATTCACAGGACACACAGAGGTACTCAGTGATATGTGGTTCCTCTCATAAATAAGACACAGAGGTATTCCGTGATATGCAGTTCCTCACATTCACAGGACACACAGGGGGTATTCAGTGATACATACTTCCTCACATCCACAAGACACACAGAGGCATTCGGTGATATATGGTTCCTCAAATTCACAGGACACACAGAGGTACTCAGTGATATGTGGTTCCTCACCTCCACAGGGACACACATAGATATTCAGTGATACATAGTTCCCCACATCCACAGGACACAGGACAGTCAGAGATATTCAATGATATACAGTTTCTCACATTCAAAGGACACACAGAGGTATTCAGTGATATACAGTTGCTAACATTCCAGGACACACAGAGGTATTCAGTGATATACAGTTCCTCACATTCACAGGACACACAGAGAGGTATTCAGTGATACATAGTTCCTCATATTCACAGGACACAGAGGTATATCCAGTGATATACAGTTCCTCACATTCACTGGACAATGAGAGGTATTCAGTGATATACAGTTCCTCACATTCACAGGACACACAGAGGGTATTCAGTGATACATAGTTCCTCACATCCAAAAAGACAAACAGAGGTATTCAGTGATAACAAGTTCCCTCACATCCACAGGACAAACAGAGGTATTCAGTGATACATGGTTCCTCACATCCACAGGACAAACACAGAGGTATTCAGTGATATACAGTTCCTCACATTCACAGGACACACTGACGTACTCAGTGATACATAGTTCCTCACATCCACAAGACACACAGAGGTTTTCGGTGATATATGGTTCCTCACATCCACAAGACACACAGAGGTATTCGGTGATATATGGTTCCTCACATTCACAGGACACACAGAGGTACTCAGTGATATGTGGTTCCTCACCTCCACAGGGACACACAAAGATATTCAGTGATACATAGTTCCTCACATACACGGGACACACAGATGTTTTCAGTGATACATAGTTTCTCACATTCACTGAACACAGAGAGGTATTCAGTGATATACAGTTCCTCACATTCACAGGACACACAGAGGTATTCAGTGATACATAGTTTCTCATTTTCAATGGACACAGATGTATTCATTGATATACAGTTCCTCACATTTACAGGACACACAGAGGTATTTAGTGATATACAGTTTCTCAAATTCACTGGACACATAGAGGTATTCAGTGATACATAGTTCCTCACATCTATAAGACACAGAGGTATTCCGTGATATGCAGTTCCTCACATTCACTGGACACACAGAGGGTATTCAGTGATACATAGTTCCTCACATCCACAAGACACACAGAGGTATTCGGTGATATATGGTTCCGCACATTCACAGGACACACAGAGGTACTCAATGATATGTGGTTCCTCACATTCACAGGACACACAGAGATATTCAGTGATATACATTTCTTCACATTCACGGGACACACAGAGATATTCAGTGATATACAGTTCCTCACATTCAGAAGAAACACTGAGGTATTCAGTGATATACAGTTCCTCACATTCACAGGACACACAGAGGTACTCAGTGATATGTGGTTCCTCACCTCCACAAGGACACACAGAGATATTCAGTGATACATAGTTCCTCACATCCACAGGACACACAGAGATATTCAGTGATATACATTTCTTCACATTCACGGTACACACAGAGATATTCAGTGATATATAGTTCCTCACATTCACAAGAAACACTGAGGTATTCAGTGATATACAGTTCCTCACATTCACAGGGGACACAGAGATATTCAATGATATACAGTTCCTCACATTCAAAGGACACACAGAGGTATTCAGTGATATCCAGTTCTTCACATTCACAGGACACACAGAGGTATTCAGTGATATACAGTTCCTCACATTCACAGGACACACAGAGGGTATTCCGTGATACATAGTTCCTCACATCCACAAGAAAAACAGAGGTATTCATTGATATACAGTTCCTCACATCCAAAAGACAAACAGAGGTATTCAGTGATAACAACTTCCTCACATTCACAGGACACAACAGAGGTATTCAGTGATACATGGTTCCTCACATCCACAGGACACACAGAGGTATTCAGTGATATACAGTTCCTCATTTCACAGGACACACAGAGGTATTCAGTGATATACAGTTCCTCACATTCACAGGACACACAGAGGTATTCAGTGATAACCAGTTCCTCTCATTCACAGGACACACAGAGGTATTCGGTGTTACATAGTTCCTCACATCCACAGGACAAACAGAGGTATTCAGTGATACATAGTTCCTCACATTCACAGGGCACACAGATATATTCAGTGATATACAGTTCCTCACATTCACAGGGCAAACAGATATATTCAGTGATATACAGTTCTTCACATTCACAGGACACACAGAGGTATTCAGTGATATACAGTTCCTCACATTCACAGGACACACAGAGGTATTCAGTGATATACAGTTCCTCACATTCACAGGACACACAGAGGTATTCAGTGATATACAGTTCCTCACATTCACAGGACACACAGAGGTATTCAGTGATACATAGTTTCTCATATTCACTGGACACACAGAGGTATTCAGTGATATACAGTTCCTCACATTCACATTCACAGGACACACAGAGATATTCAGTGATATACAGTTCCTCACATTCACTGGACACACAGAGGTATTCAGTGATACATAGTTCCTCACATTCACAGACACACAGAGGTATTCAGTGATATGCAGTTCCTCACATTCACAGGACACACAGAGGTATTCAGTGATATACAGTTTCTCACATTCACAGGACACACAGAGGTATCCGGTGATATATGGTTGCTCACATTCACAGGACACACAGAGGTATTCAGTGATATATGGTTCCTCACATTCACAGGACACACAGAGATATTCAGTGATACATAGTTCCTCACATCACAGGACACAGGACACAGTTCCTCACATTTCACAGGACACAGAGGTATTCAGTGATATACAGTTCCTCACATTCACAAGGACACACAGAGGTATTCAGTGATATACAGTTCCTCACATTCACAGGACACACAGAGGTATTCAGTGATATACAGTTCCTCACATTCACAGGACACACAGAGGTATTCAGTGATACATAGTTCCTCACATTCACAGGACACACAGAGGTATTCAGTGATATACAGTTCCTCACATTCACAGGACACACAGAGGTATTCAGTGATATATAGTTCCTCACATTCACAGGACACACAGAGGTATTCAGTGATATACAGTTCCTCACATTCACAGGACACACAGAGGTATTCAGTGATATACAGTTCCTCACATTCACAGGACACACAGAGGTATTCAGTGATATACAGTTCCTCACATTCACAGGACACACAGAGGTATTCAGTGATATACAGTTCCTCACATTCACAGGACACACAGAGGTATTCAGTGATATACAGTTCCTCACATTCACAGGACACACAGAGGGTATTCAGTGATACATAGTTCCTCACATCCACAAGGACACACACAGAGGTATTCAGTGATATACAGTTCCTCACATCCACAGGACAAAGAGAGGTATTCAGTGATATAAAGTTCCTCACATTCACAGGACAAACAGAGGTATTCAGTGATATACAGTTCCTCACATTCACAGGACACACAGAGGTATTCAGTGATATGCAGTTCCTCACATTCACAGGACACACAGAGGTATTCAGTGATATACAGTTCCTCACATTCACAGGACACACAGAGGTATTCAGGTGATACATAGTTCCTCACATCCACAGGACAAACAGAGGTATTCAGTGATACATAGTTCCTCACATTCACAGGACACACAGAGGTATTCAGTGATATACAGTTCCTCACATTCACAGGACACACAGAGGTATTCAGTGATATACAGTTCCTCACATTCACAGGGCACACAGATATATTCAGTGATATACAGTTCTTCACATTCATCGGACATACAGAGGTATTCAGTGATATACAGTTCCTCACATTCACAGGACACACAGAGGTATTCAGTGATATACAGTTCCTGACATTCACAGGACACACTGAGGTATTCAGTGATATACAGTTCCTCACATTCACAGGACACACAGAGGTATTCAGTGATACATAGTTTCTCATATTCACTGGACACAGCTGTATTCAGTGATATACAGTTCCTCACATTCACAGGACACACAGAGATATTCAGTGATATACAGTTTCTCAAATTCACTGGACACATAGAGGTATTCAGTGATACATAGTACCTCACATAAATAAGACACAGAGGTATTCCGTGATATGCAGTTCCTCACATTCACAGGACACACAGAGGTATTCAGTGATACATACTTCCTCACATCCACAAGACACACAGAGGCATTCGGTGATATATGGTTCCTCACATTCACAGGACACACAGAGGTACGCAGTGATATGTGGTTCCTCACCTCCACAGGGACACACAGAGATATTCAGTGATTCATAGTTCCTCACATCCACAGGACACAGGACACACAGAGATATTTAATGATATACAGTTTCTCACATTCAAAGGACACACAGAGGTATTCAGTGATATACCGTTCCTAACATACCAGGACACACAGAGGTATTCAGTGATATACAGTTCTTCACATTCACGGGACATACAGAGGTATTCAGTGATATACAGTTCCTCACATTCACAGGGCACACAGATATATTCAGTGATATACAGTTCTTCACATTCATCGGACATACAGAGGTATTCAGTGATATACAGTTCCTCACATTCACAGGACACACAGAGGTATTCAGTGATATACAGTTCCTGACATTCACAGGACACACTGAGGTATTCAGTGATATACAGTTCCTCACATTCACAGGACACACAGAGGTATTCAGTGATACATAGTTTCTCATATTCACTGGACACAGCTGTATTCAGTGATATACAGCTCCTCACATTCACAGGACACACAGAGATATTCAGTGATATACAGTTCCTCACATTCACTGGACACACAGAGGTATTCAGTGATACATAGTTCCTCACATAAACAAGACACACAGAGTATTCCGTGATATGCAGTTCCTCACATTCACAGGACACACAGAGGTATTCAGTGATACATACTTCCTCACATCCACAAGACACACAGAGGCATTCGGTGATATATGGTTCCTCACATTCACAGGACACACAGAGGTACGCAGTGATATGTGGTTCCTCACCTCCACAGGGACACACAGAGATATTCAGTGATACATAGTTCCTCACATCCACAGGACACAGGACACACAGAGATATTTAATGATATACAGTTTCTCACATTCAAAGGACACACAGAGGTATTCAGTGATATACAGTTCCTAACATTCCAGGACACACAGAGGTATTCAGTGATATACAGTTCCTCACATTCACAGGACACACAGAGGTATTCAGTGATACATAGTTCCTCATATTCACAGGACACAGAGGTATTCAGTGATATACAGTTCCTCACATTCACTGGACAATGAGAGGTATTCAGTGATATACAGTTCCTCACATTCACAGGACACACAGAGGGTATTCCGTAATACATAGTTCCTCACATCCAAAAGACAAACAGAGGTATTCAGTGATAACAAGTTCCTCACATCCACAGGACAAACAGAGGTATTCAGTGATACATGGTTCCTCACATCCACAGTACAAACGGTGGTATTCAGTGATATACAGTTCCTCACATTCACAGGACACACTGAGGTACTCAGTGATACATAGTTCCTCACATCCACAAGACACACAGAGGTATTCGGTGATATATGGTTCCTCACATCCACAAGACACACAGAGGTATTCGGTGATATATGGTTCCTCACATTCACAGGACACACAGAGGTACTCAGTGATATGTGGTTCCTCACCTCCACAAGGACACACAAAGATATTCAGTGATACATAGTTCCTCACATCCACAGGACACACAGAGGTTTTCAATGATACATAGTTTCTCATATTCACTGGACACAGATGTATTCAGTGATATACAGTTCCTCACATTCACTGGACACACAGAGGTATTCAGTGATACATAGTTCCTCACATAAATAAGACACAGAGGTATTCAGTGATACATAGTTCCTAACATCCACAAGACACACAGAGGTATTCGGTGATATATGGTTCCTTACATCCACAAGGCACACAGAGGTATTCGGTGATATATGGTTCCTCACATTCACAGGACTCACAGAGGTACTCAGTGATATGTGGTTCCTCACCTCCACAAGGACACACAAAGATATTCAGTGATACATAGTTCCTCACATCCACAGGACACACAGAGATATTCAGTGATATACATTTCTTCACATTCACGGAACACACAGAGATGTTCAGTGATATACAGTTCCTCACATTCACAAGAAACACTGAGGAATTTAGTGACATACAGTTCCTCACATTCACAGGACACACAGAGATATTCAATGATATACAGTTCCTCGCATTCACAGGACACACAGAGGTATTCAGTGATATACAGTTCCTCACATTCACAGGACACACAGAGGTATTCAGTGATACATATTTTCTCATATTCACAGGACACAGAGGAATTCAGTGATATACAGTTCCTCACACTCACTGGACAAAGAGAGGTATTCAGTGATATACAGTTCCTCACATTCACAGGGCACACAGAGGGTATTCCGTGATACATAGTTCCTCACATCCACAAGAAAAACAGAGGTATTCATTGATATACAGTTCCTCCCATCCAAAAGACAAAGAGATGTATTCAGTGATATCCAGTTCCTCACATTCACAGGAGAAACAGAGGTATTCATTGATATACAGTTACTCTCATCCAAAAGACAAACAGAGGTATTCAGTGATATCCAGTTCCTCACATTCACAGGACAAACAGAGGTATTCAGTGATACATGGTTCCTCACATCCACAGGACAAACAGGGGTATTCAGTGATATACAGTTCCTCACATTCACAGAACACACAGAGGGTATTCCGTGATACATAGTTCCTCACATCCACAAGAAAAACAGAGGTATTCATTGATATACAGTTCCTCTCATCCAAAAGACAAACAGAGGTATTCAGTGATATCCAGTTCCTCACATTCACAGAACAAACAGAGGCATTCAGTGATAGATGTTTCCTCACATCCACAGGACAAACAGGGGTATTCAGTGATATACAGTTCCTCACATTCACAGGACACACAGAGGTATTCAGTGATACACAGTTCCTCACATTCACAGGACACACAGAGGGTATTCAGTGATACATAGTTCCTCACATCCACAAGACACACAGAGGTATTCGGTGATATATGGTTCCTCACATTTACAGGACACACAGACACACTCAGTAGTAAGTGGTTCCTCACATTTACAGGACACACAGACATACTCAGTAATAAGTGGTTCCTCACATCCACAAGGACACACAGAGATATCCAGTGATATACATTTCTTCACATTCACAGGACACACAGAGATATTCAGTGATACATGGTTCCTCACATCCACAGGACAAACAGGGGTATTCAGTGATATACAGTTCCTCACATTCACAGGACACACTGAGGTATTAAGCGATAAATAGTTGCTCACATTCACAGAACACACAGAGGTATTCAGTGATATACAGTTCCTCACATTCACAGGACACACAGAGGTATTCGGTGATATATGGTTCCTCACATTTACAGGACACACAGACACACTCAGTAGTAAGTGGTTCCTCACATTTACAGGACACACAGACATACTCAGTAATAAGTGGTTCCTCACATCCACAAGGACACACAGAGATATCCAGTGATATACATTTCTTCACATTCACAGGACACACAGAGATATTCAGTGATACATGGTTCCTCACATCCACAGGACAAACAGGGGTATTCAGTGATATACAGTTCCTCACATTCACAGAACACACAGAGGGTATTCAGTGATACATGGTTCCTCACATCCACAGGACAAACAGGGGTATTCAGTGATATACAGTTCCTCACATTCACAGGACACACTGAGGTATTAAGCGATAAATAGTTGCTCACATTCACAGAACACACAGAGGTATTCAGTGATATACAGTTCCTCACATTCACAGGACACACAGAGGTATTCCGTGATACATAGTTCCTCACATTCAAAGGACACACAGAGTTAATCGGTGATATATGGTTCCTCACATTCACAGGACACACGGAGGTATTCAGTGATATACATTTCTTCACATTCACGGGACACACAGAGATACTCAGTGATACATGGTTCCTCACATCCACAGGACAAACAGGGGTATTCAGTGATATACAGTTCCTCACATTCACAGGACACACAGAGGTATTCAGTGATATATAGTTCCTCACATTCACAGGACACACAGAGGTATTCAGTGATATACAGTTCCTCACATTCACAGGACACACAGAGGTATTCCGTGATACATAGTTCCTCACATTCAAAGGACACACAGAGTTAATCGGTGATATATGGTTCCTCACATTCACAGGACACACGGAGGTATTCAGTGATACATAGCTCCTCACATTCACAGGACACACATAGGTACTCAGTGATACATAGTTCCTCACATTAACAGGACAAACAGGTATTCAGTGATATACAGTTCCTCACATTAACAGGACACACAGAGGTATTCAGTGATACATAGTTCCTCACATCCACAGGACACACAGAGATATTCAGTGATATACATTTCTTCACATTCACGGAACACACAGAGATGTTCAGTGATATACAGTTCCTCACATTCACAAGAAACACTGAGGAATTTAGTGACATACAGTTCCTCACATTCACAGGACACACAGAGATATTCAGTGATATACAGTTCCTCACATTCACAGGACACACAGAGGTATTCAGTGATACATAGTTCCTCACATTCACAGGACACACAGAGGTATTCAGTGATACATATTTTCTCATATTCACAGGACACAGAGGTATTCAGTGATATACAGTTCCTCACATTCACTGGACAAAGAGAGGTATTCAGTGATATACAGTTCCTCACATTCACAGGACACACAGAGGGTATTCCAGTGATACATAGTTCCTCACATCCACAAGAAAACACAGAGGTATTCATTGATATACAGTTCCTCACATTCACAGGACACACAGAGGTATTCAGTGATATCCAGTTCCTCACATTCACAGGACATAAACAGAGGTATTCAGTGATATACAGTTCCTCACATCCAAAAGACAAACAGAGGTATTCAGTGATATCCAGTTCCTCACATTCACAGGACACACAGAGGTATTCAGTGATACATGGTTCCTCACATCCACAGGACAAACAGAGGTATTCAGTGATATACAGTTCCTCACATTCACAGAACACACAGAGGGTATTCAGTGATACATAGTTCCTCACATCCACAAGAAAACAGAGGTATTCATTGATATACAGTTCCTCCCATCATCCAAAAGGCAAACAGAGGTATTCAGTGATATCCAGTTCCTCACATTCACAGGACAAACAGAGGCATTCAGTGATAGATGTTTCCTCACATCCACAGGACAAACAGGGGTATTCAGTGATATACAGTTCCTCACATTCACAGGACACACAGAGGTATTCAGTGATACACAGTTCCTCACATTCACAGGACACACAGAGGGTATTCAGTGATACATAGTTCCTCACATTCACAAGACACACAGAGGTATTCAGTGATATATGGTTCCTCACATTCACAGGACACACAGAGGTACACTCAGTGATAAGTGGTTCCTCACATTCACAGGACACACAGAGGTACTCAGTGATAAGTGGTTCCTCACATCCACAAGGACACACAGAGATATTCAGTGATATACAGTTCTTCACATTCACAGGACACACAGAGATATTCAGTGATACATGGTTCCTCACATCCACAGGACAAACAGGGGTATTCAGTGATATACAGTTCCTCACATTCACAGGACACACTGAGGTATTAAGCGATAAATAGTTGCTCACATTCACAGAACACACAGAGGTATTCAGTGATATACAGTTCCTCACATTCACAGGACACACAGAGGTATTCCGTGATACATAGTTCCTCACATTCAAAGGACACACAGAGGTATTCAGTGATACATAGTTTCTCATATTCACTGGACACAGAGGTATTCAGTGATATACAGTTCCTCACATTCACTGGACAAACAGAGGTATTCAGTGATATCCAGTTCCTCACATTCACTGGACAAACAGAGGTATTCAGTGATACATGGTTCCTCACCTCCACAGGACAAACAGGGGTATTCAGTGATATACAGTTCCTCACATTCACAGGACACACAAACATACTCAGTAATAAGTGGTTCCTCACCTCCACAAGGACACTCAGAGATATTCAGTGATACATAGTTCCTCACATCCACAGGACACACAGAAATATTCAGTGATATACATTTCTTCACATTCAAAGGACACACAGAGTTAATCGGTGATATATGGTTCCTCACATTCACAGGACACACGGAGGTATTCAGTGATACATAGCTCCTCACATTCACAGGACACACATAGCTACTCAGTGATACATAGTTCCTCACATTAACAGGACAAACAGGTATTCAGTGATATACAGTTCCTCACATTAACAGGACACACAGAGGTATTCAGTTATATACAGTTCCTCACATTCACAGGACACACAGAGGTATTCAGTGATACATAGTTTCTCATATTCACTGGACACAGAGGTATTCAGTGATATACAGTTCCTCACATTCACTGGACAAAGAGAGGTATTCAGTGATATACAGTTCCTCACATTCACAGGACACACAGAGGTATTCAGTGATAAATAGTTCCTCACATTCACAGAACACACACAGGTATTCAGTGATATACAGTTCCTCACATTCACAGGACACACAGAGGTATTCCGTGATACATAGTTCCTCACATTCAAAGGACACACAGAGTTAATCGGTGATATATGGTTCCTCACATTCACAGGACACACGGAGGTATTCAGTGATACATAGCTCCTCACATTCACAGGACACACATAGCTACTCAGTGATACATAGTTCCTCACATTAACAGGACAAACAGATATTCAGTGATATACAGTTCCTCACATTAACAGGACACACAGAGGTATTCAGTGATATACAGTTCCTCACATTCACAGGACACACAGAGGTATTCAGTGATACATAGTTTCTCATATTCACTGGACACAGAGGTATTCAGTGATATACAGTTCCTCACATTCACTGGACAAACAGAGGTATTCAGTGATATCCAGTTCCTCACATTCACAGGACAAACAGAGGTATTCAGTGATACATGGTTCCTCACCTCCACAGGACAAACAGGGGTATTCAGTGATATACAGTTCCTCACATTCACAGGACACACAAACATACTCAGTAATAAGTGGTTCCTCACCTCCACAAGGACACTCAGAGATATTCAGTGATACATAGTTCCTCACATCCACAGGACACACAGAAATATTCAGTGATATACATTTCTTCACATTCACGGGACACACAGAGATATTCAGTGATACATGGTTCCTCACATCCACAGCACAAACAGGGGTATTCAGTGATATACAGTTCCTAACATTCACAGGACACACAGAGGTATTCAGTGATACATAGTTCCTCACATTCACAGGACACACAGAGGTATTCAGAGATATACAGTTCCTCACGTTCACAGGACACACAGAGGTATTCCGTGATACATAGTTCCTCACATTCAAAGGACACACAGAGGTATTCGGTGATATATGGTTCCTCACATTCACTGGACACACAGAGCTATTCCGTGATACATAGCTCCTCACATTCACAGGACACACGGAGGTACTCAATGATACATAGTAACTCACATTAACAGGACAAACAGGTATTGAGAGATGTAAAGTTCCTCACATTCACAGGAAACACAGAGGTATTCAGTGATAAATGGTTCCTCACATCCACAGGACAAACAGGGGTATTCAGTGATATACAGTTCCTCACATTCACAGAACACACAGAGGGTATTCCGTGATACATAGTTCCTCACATCCACAAGAAAAACAGAGGTATTCATTGATATACAGTTCCTCTCATCCAAAAGACAATCAGAGGTATTCAGTGATATCCAGTTCCTCACATTCACAGAACAAACAGGCATTCAGTGATAGATGTTTCAGTGATATACAGTTCTCACATCCACAGGACACACAGAGGTATTCAGTGATATACAGTTCCTCACATTCACAGGACACACAGAGGTATTCAGTGATACATAGTTCCTCACATTCACAAGACACACAGAGGTATTCGGTGATATATGGTTCCTCACATTCACAGGACACACAGACATACTCAGTAAGGGTTCCTATCCAGTGATATACATTTCTTCACATTCACGGGACACACAGAGATACTCAGTGATACATGGTTCCTCACATCCACAGCACAAACAGGGGTATTCAGTGATATACAGTTCCTCACATTCACAGGACACACAGAGGTATTCAGTGATAAATAGTTCCTCACATTCACAGAACACACAGAGGTATTCAGTGATATACAGTTCCTCACATTCACAGGACACACAGAGGTATTCCGTGATACATAGTTCCTCACATTCAAAGGACACACAGAGTTAATCGGTGATATATGGTTCCTCACATTCACAGGACACACGGAGGTATTCAGTGATACATAGCTCCTCACATTCACAGGACACACATAGCTACTCAGTGATACATAGTTCCTCACATTAACAGGACAAACAGGTATTCAGTGATATACAGTTCCTCACATTAACAGGACACACAGAGGTATTCAGTGATATACAGTTCCTCACATTCACAGGACACACAGAGGTATTCAGTGATACATAGTTTCTCATATTCACTGGACACAGAGGTATTCAGTGATATACAGTTCCTCACATTCACTGGACAAACAGAGGTATTCAGTGATATCCAGTTCCTCACATTCACAGGACAAACAGAGGTATTCAGTGATACATGGTTCCTCACCTCCACAGGACAAACAAGGGTATTCAGTGATATACAGTTCCTCACATTCACAGGACACACAAACATACTCAGTAATAAGTGGTTCCTCACCTCCACAAGGACACTCAGAGATATTCAGTGATACATAGTTCCTCACACCCACAGGACACACAGAAATATTCAGTGATATACATTTCTTCACATTCACGGGACACACAGAGATATTCACTGATACATGGTTCCTCACATCCACAGCACAAACAGGGGTATTCAGTGATATACAGTTCCTCACATTCACAGGACACACAGAGGTATTCAGTGATACATAGTTCCTCACATTCACAGGACACACAGAGGTATTCAGTGATATACAGTTCCTCACATTCACAGGACACACAGAGGTATTCCGTGATACATAGTTCCTCACATTCAAAGGACACACAGAGGTATTCGGTGATATATGGTTCCTCACATTCACTGGACACACAGAGCTATTCCGTGATACATAGCTCCTCACATTCACAGGACACACGGAGGTACTCAATGATACATAGTAACTCACATTAACAGGACAAACAGGTATTGAGAGATGTAAAGTTCCTCACATTCACAGGAAACACAGAGGTATTCAGTGATAAATGGTTCCTCACATTCAAAGGACACACAGAGTTAATCGGTGATATATGGTTCCTCACATTCACAGGACACACGGAGGTATTCAGTGATATACATTTCTTCACATTCACGGGACACACAGAGATACTCAGTGATACATGGTTCCTCACATCCACAGCACAAACAGGGGTATTCAGTGATATACAGTTCCTCACATTCACAGGACACACAGAGGTATTCAGTGATAAATAGTTCCTCACATTCACAGAACACACAGAGGTATTCAGTGATATACAGTTCCTCACATTCACAGGACACACAGAGGTATTCCGTGATACATAGTTCCTCACATTCAAAGGACACACAGAGTTAATCGGTGATATATGGTTCCTCACATTCACAGGACACACGGAGGTATTCAGTGATACATAGCTCCTCACATTCACAGGACACACATAGCTACTCAGTGATACATAGTTCCTCACATTAACAGGACAAACAGGTATTCAGTGATATACAGTTCCTCACATTAACAGGACACACAGAGGTATTCAGTGATATACAGTTCCTCACATTCACTGGACACACAGAGGTATTCAGTGATACATAGTTTCTCATATTCACTGGACACAGAGGTATTCAGTGATATACAGTTCCTCACTGGACAAAGAGAGGTATTCAGTGATAACATAGTTCCTCACATTCACAGGACACACAGAGGTATTCAGTGATATACAGTTCCTCACATTCACAGAACACACAGAGGTATTCAGTGATATACAGTTCCTCACATTCACAGGACACACAGAGGTATTCCGTGATACATAGTTCCTCACATTCAAAGGACACACAGAGTTAATCGGTGATATATGGTTCCTCACATTCACAGGACACACGGAGGTATTCAGTGATACATAGCTCCTCACATTCACAGGACACACATAGCTACTCAGTGATACAAAGTTACTCACATTAACAGGACAAACAGGTATTCAGTGTTATACAGTTCCTCACATTAACAGGACACACAGAGGTATTCAGTGATATACAGTTCCTCACATTCACAGGACACACAGAGGTATTCAGTGATACATAGTTTCTCATATTCACTGGACACAGAGGTATTCAGTGATATACAGTTCCTCACATTCACTGGACAAACAGAGGTATTCAGTGATATCCAGTTCCTCACATTCACAGGACAAACAGAGGTATTCAGTGATACATGGTTCCTCACCTCCACAGGACAAACAGGGGTATTCAGTGATATACAGTTCCTCACATTCACAGGACACACAAACATACTCAGTAATAAGTGGTTCCTCACCTCCACAAGGACACTCAGAGATATTCAGTGATACATAGTTCCTCACATCCACAGGACACACAGAAATATTCAGTGATATACATTTCTTCACATTCAAAGGACACACAGAGTTAATCGGTGATATATGGTTCCTCACATTCACAGGACACACGGAGGTATTCAGTGATACATAGCTCCTCAACTTCACAGGACACACATAGCTACTCAGTGATACATAGTTCCTCACATTAACAGGACAAACAGGTATTCAGTGATATACAGTTCCTCACATTAACAGGACACACAGAGGTATTCAGTTATATACAGTTCCTCACATTCACAGGACACACAGAGGTGTTCAGTGATAAATAGTTCCTCACATTCACAGAACACACACAGGTATTCAGTGATATACAGTTCCTCACATTCACAGGACACACAGAGGTATTCCGTGATACATAGTTTCTCATATTCACTGGACACAGAGGTATTCAGTGATACATAGTTCCTCACATTCACTGGACAAAGAGAGGTATTCAGTGATATACAGTTCCTCACATTCACAGGACACACAGAGGTATTCAGTGATAAATAGTTCCTCACATTCACAGAACACACACAGGTTTACAGTGATATACAGTTCCTCACATTCACAGGACACACAGAGGTATTCCGTGATACATAGTTCCTCACATTCAAAGGACACACAGAGTTAATCGGTGATATATGGTTCCTCACATTCACAGGACACACGGAGGTATTCAGTGATACATAGCTCCTCACATTCACAGGACACACATAGCTACTCAGTGATACATAGTTCCTCACATTAACAGGACAAACAGGTATTCAGTGATATACAGTTCCTCACATTAACAGGACACACAGAGGTATTCAGTGATATACAGTTCCTCACATTCACAGGACACACAGAGGTATTCAGTGATACATAGTTCCTCACATTCACTGGACACAGAGGTATTCAGTGATATACAGTTCCTCACATTCACAGGACAAACAGAGGTATTCAGTGATACATGGTTCCTCACATTCACAGGACAAACAGAGGTATTCAGTGATACATGGTTCCTCACCTCCACAGGACAAACAGGGGTATTCAGTGATATACAGTTCCTCACATTCACAGGACACACAAACATACTCAGTAATAAGTGGTTCCTCACCTCCACAAGGACACTCAGAGATATTCAGTGATACATAGTTCCTCACACCCACAGGACACAACAGAAATATTCAGTGATATACATTTCTTCACATTCACGGGACACACAGAGATATTCACTGATACATGGTTCCTCACATCCACAGCACAAACAGGGGTATTCAGTGATATACAGTTCCTCACATTCACAGGACACACAGAGGTATTCAGTGATACATAGTTCCTCACATTCACAGGACACACAGAGGTATTCAGAGATATACAGTTCCTCACATTCACAGGACACACAGAGGTATTCCGTGATACATAGTTCCTCACATTCAAAGGACACACAGAGGTATTCGGTGATATATGGTTCCTCACATTCACAGGACACACAGAGGTATTCAGTGATACATAACTCCTCACATTCACAGGACACACAGAGGTACTCAGTGATACATAGTTCCTCACATTAACAGGACAAACAGGTATTCAGTGATATACAGTTCCTCA